>NW_007578151.1:0-3915 GCF_000690725.1 Stegastes partitus | reverse complement strand
AGGTCTGTCTTGTCAGCTGCCATCAGACTTTATAATTTGCAATAAAAACCACATGCTTTCACACTTGTACATTCATTTTAAAATCCATCTTTGCACAGTCTAACATTTGCACACTGGCTACCTATTTATTTATCTTATGTATAAAAATGTCATATTGTATAATTTGTTTTATATTTTATGTGTGCCTCTGGTGTGGAGTCATCTGTGTTTTTATTTCAGCTGATGTAAGTTATTTCCTGTAAAAGGATCAATAAAGTAACTGTGCTATCCCATCCACGTTCAGGCTGATTGTAAGAGTCACTATCAGAAATATAAGCGACTAAAGTTTTAATGTTGCTGAAATTGATTAGAATTAAACTGTAGATATCGAAAACTGCAGTTAATACAAGTCATTCAGGTGCAGATATCTGCAGCCGGGTTGTAGATGTCCGTAATCTGAAACCCTACACATGAATGGGGGACAACAAATTACGTCATGTATCCTAAAGACAACTACGATATGGATATCTGAAATGACAATTGTGAATAGAACAGTGCCACAACCTGAAATCTTTTGGGCAGGGAAGAATCGAATTACAAATATCTGCAATACATATTCAGTCCGGTTATACAGCACAGGAAAGCAGCGTTTCCCAGTTCAGGTATCATTACTTCTGCCATGAGAGAGGATTACATGTGAATGTACCTGTCATCGAGTGTACTTTTGTGCTCGCGTGGCAAAGAGATTTGTCTCACTAACCCGAAGCAAACCAGGTGTAGCCCCGCCACTCCTTTTTTGAAGGAGCGGTGAAGTGTACACTCATTAAAGGAAGTTATTGTGGCTGTTTTTTTTGGGGTCAAAAATCTTAAAAGGTCAAAGGTTGGGACAAAGGGGCAAACAGAGTCAGTTACATAACGACTTCCGCTGTACGGTCTTGAGCGGACCACAAAGGCCGACCCAGAAGGCTTTGGGTGAGGCTGTCAGCTTTGAGGGTTTTATTCAGACAACAAATATGACTACAGCCATTTGTTTTCAGTCAACATGTGTTTTGCAATTGAAGCACTTCCCTATCCCCGCCAATGATTCAGTTCTGTTTTGTGCCGATGTTGTTCTTGGTTTTAGCAACCGCGTTTTCTCCGGACCACAAGCCCGATGTGACACACTGTAAATGGAATAACAAAGTTCAATGCAAAGTCATGTTAGACGCTATGATTTCTGATATGGTTTGGATGACTTTCTTCTTGTTGTGGTTTCTGAGGAGACTCGCTGTGATCTACTGCCTCCCTGTGGTCATCGGGCTGCACTGGCCCAACCTGGCTGTGTCCTGTGATACAGAACAGTGGGACTGAGGATTTTTATTAGGGTCCGAGCACACCAGTGCAAGGACCCTATTGTAACCGTTGTGATTATTATTATTATTATTATTATTTATTATTATTATNGTACCAACTGAGCATTGTTTAAACACCAGAGCCTACCTGAGCTTTGTTGCTGATTGTTTATTTGACAGTAATCAAACTACCTTAAATCGATTGTATGTTACCAATTAAAGCAATTAATTTATGTTGGTCCAACAATTCTCTTTTGTCAGTGCGATGTCAGGCGCACAGTGCTAAGTAGAAGTAACTGAGGTGTAGTAAACCCAATGTTCACACTTAGTCTGGTATCAAAATACCAGATTAAAGCGACAAAGTACAATTTCAAATGGATAGAATCAACAAAAGCAAACCACTAAAACAGAAAGATAAACGAGTTTCATTAGAGACATCACTTTACTTCAACTACAGCCACATACAGTTTTTTGAAATACAGATTTCAGGGGAAAAACTGCACTTCTAATTCAGAAGTTGTTTGTATCTTTGTATCCTATAGCTGTCTCATTCCACCTGGGACAGACGAGATGCTTTCAAAGCCAGTGGCATCAAAATATTCTGCTGCTATGCAACAGGCTGGTCTCGTGGCATTACTAGAATAATAGATGAGCAACATCAGGAATCTGGTTGTTAAATCAGTCCATTCCATCCACATTAATTTCCAGATACTGTTAAGATGTTAGAAATGTGAAACAATAACTCAAGGCATTAAATAAAATTAACTTAGTTAAGTGTAATGAGCTATTAATCACTCTTGAAACATCCAATCACCTCAAATTAAATCTACACGAACCCCTAATCACTGCTCTCAGGTCGAACTGAGGTCAGACTGGCTTTTTTTTTAAAGTTAGTTATGTCTTTCCTTCTTTTTTTTTTGTCTTTTAGAATTTGATCAATAGTTCTTCTTGAGTATCTTTTAGAATTTCTTTTTTATTGTTTGTTTTATGATCTGATTATTTGATTGACTTTTATTTCTTGACCTCCGCCTTCATGCTGCCTGGCTATCTCTTCTGAACCTGAAAAACATGAAACGCTAACGTGCCGATGAACACGTATGATGTCAAACATGTTCGTCACATGCGTAATATACTAATTAAACACAAGGTGCAGCTGCGGCTGACAAAGGTAATTAGTTCTGTGGGTGTTTGGCGATGAATCAGTGATGGATACCGTCAACTCCGGCCTAATGTAACAAATCATTTATTGGCCTATTCTAGTATTTTTACACTCAATGTTCATACTTTTACTCCAACATGTTTTGAGGAAAGGTTCAAATTTTCTAGAATCACAGACATGACCCTGGCTGAGACTTTTCATTACACGGCTCTGCGGTACAAATCCTCGATGTGTGTCGATCGGACATGAGTCAGCTCTTTACTCACAAAAGGCGTGGTGGCTGCAGGTATTAATGCCCAAAAAGAGGACAGAGTGTACCCAATTTACCAGATATCTTTTTTTTTTTTACATGGAATGCAGATTATAAGAACATAACAGGATGTTCTGGGTACCTTTGCAGCCTTTACTTCGTCGCAGTGTACTCTTCAATAACACAATCTTCTGCTGTCTGATTTCCGGGGTGAACCGTGAACTCCCTGTTCTGTCTTTGAGGACTGACTGAATGTTGTCCATATGAGCTCACGCTTTAGGATAGGAAAATTTAATTCAACTCAGCAGCTTTAAAGACAGGGTGTGTCCGCGCAACAGCCCCCTTTTATGTAAGAAATCAGTGCCAGTAAATGGATCGTACATTCGGTCAATTACGGTTCAGCGTTTTTGGCTTCCATAAAGCACCAGTGCTGTAAAAGATATTACAATATGGGTCATCTGTGAACGTCATCCAAGATCATCCAAAAATATGAAACACGAATAACCTGATTTGGGCGGGTTTTACATGTGAGGTTGTAATTATAGATGGCTAGTAAGAACAGGTAGATGCTCTTACAGTTAATTATATTTAAGTTATATTTCACCCAAAAAAAGTGTGCAGTGTTTGAGTGACTAGAAAAATTGTAATGTTATGTAATACCAATATAACTGCAATAAATATCAATTAAACTTGGATTATTCATTTTACATATTATACCTCATGGAATTATTCTGTGTACATCCAGTCAGGCCTTATTCACACTGAACCTCAGAAACAACAAATGCCACGAATTAAAACACAAACAAATGCTAAATTTACAACAAAGGGGGAAAAACAAAACAAAACATGGAAACAAAGGTAAAGATTTGGCAGCAACGGTAACAGAAAAATAAACTGGTTGAATACTGTTAAAGGAATTTAATTAATTTACTGTAAAAACTGTAAAATAAATGGCAAATATCTGGACTTGTTTGTTGTTGTTTTTTTTAGCAAATACAAAAACAGTAATTTTAGAGTCAACTGTTGCAAAAAGCACTATTTATATGTTGATAGGGTTAAATTATTTACCATTCTACAATTACTAAATATACAGAATTTTTCTTTCACATAATGAACAGTAAATATCTGCAAACAATTATTATTTTTGGCCAATTAAAATATGTTACAAATGATGTAATTTTAGGGATGCAGTTCAC
>NW_007578150.1:491833-509993 GCF_000690725.1 Stegastes partitus | reverse complement strand
AATGTGCTGTGGCAGGTATTTAAAAGCTGTGGAAGCTTATATATTTCCTTTTTTTCCCCTCTAACCAGACTGTATAAAGAAAAAGGAAAATTGTGCATCTTGGTGCATGCGTAAAGCCTTGGATGACAGAAAACAAAACAAAAACTGTGATTTTGGGCTGAACTGCAGGCAGTGTTTACACAGAGTAGACGAGGAGATGAGCATGAAAACCAACTAAAAATGTAAGTGGTTGGTTATAGTTTGTTTTTAATTACTTTTTTAAAAACATCAATAAAATACAACTTTTGTTTCTTTCTTTTTTTTCTTTTTCTTTCTTTCTTTTTTTTTTCTTTTAGAGTTTAAGGCATTATAAGTGTATCATCCTGCACAAAACACATTTCTTCATTCTCTCTACTTGTCGTCATGGTTCTGTTTCCATAGAGGTGCAGGGTTCAAGGAGTGAAGGCCTTTATTGGTCACAAACACAGTTATACACAACGCACAGTGAAATGCTTTGTATACCTGTTCCACACCGAAACAATATCAAGATGAATAAAAATAAAGAATGAAACACACAAGAAATAAATATATATATGAGTACAGAGAGAAAGGGATAAAAAATAAGCAAAAATAAATAAAGAACATTTTCAAACAATGCAAAAGGAGATAGAATAAATAAAGAAAACAATAATACTTTATACATGTATATATACAAAGTCCGAAGTGTGGAGAAAAATGATGCCACATTGAGTAAAAATGTGACAGGAGCAAAAACAAAGAACCAAACACCCACAACCTACTTGAGGATGCGTCTTAGATATATTTTTGCTGAACACTCAATTTCCTGCATTCTGGTGATTTTTTTTAATGCACCAATTTGCTTCTCTTCTGCATCAATGTCTGATTAAAATGTCTTTATTGTAGTAAAGTAAAGGAACAAACTAGAACGTAATGCAGTGAAGTCAGATATTTATCGTCCTGTTGATGCTGGACCTGCCTGTGATTCTTCCTTCTGTTCCTTGTTGTCTTCTGTTTTTAACCTCTTGCTCCACAGATAATGATTGTGAAGGAGTAGTGGGGAATGGATGGATGAAAAGAGGAGGGAAGTGTGATTACATCGGGCGGACTGAGCTTATTAGGGAGCATTATAGTTCAACACCTGATCTCTGAGGTGTTGGAGAAGCAGATTATGGGGGTTAGGTTTGCAAATTCAAATTATTGGGAGAGTATGAACTTGAAGATTGATGTGTGCAAAAATGTCCTCATTTAACCAGAATGAACTGAAAAATGATTAAATGGAGGAATGAGTGACCACGATCTTCTCTTTCAGAGAGCCACTGCTCTGAGCGGTCACAGCCCTGATCTGGGCAGATGTGTTAGGAGTGGACTGCAACATGGACAAACAGCTGCATCTGTGGATGAACCGAGCAAAAGGGTTTACGTATTTTTGCTTCAGAAAATAAATGCATATTCCACAACGCTATTTATGGAATGAAACTTGAGAGATTTTTCTCCATGCTGGCTCTGATCCAGTCTCAACATTGCCTGCTTCTCTCTTCTCAAAGCAAGGGTCGAGGCATTTCTACACATGCTGGGACTTCAGGTTATGTTTTTGTTTGTCCCGTCACTGTCGCCAACAGTCATGGACCCTTAAACGTGGCACCTTTATCACATCAAGTTCAAAACTGTCTGCATGCTCAGAACATATATTAAACATTTCTAAGTGTATATACTTCATAAAGCATCCTGCGCTTCTTTCATGCTTTTATTTGATCTGCAGGTTCTGACGCTCCTGAAGAAGCTGCAGTTCGTGGTTCCGTCCAGCAGGGGGAGAACTCTGACCACCTGTTGCTGCTGCTGCTGGAAGAGGCCTGATGACAGAAGAGACGCTTCTTGTCTCAAGACCGACCACGAGATGAAATCCTTCTTGTTTTGTTTGTTTTTTTCTTGCAAAAGACCTCCGAGTTGTTTTTAGGTCGCTCAATGCTTCCACCTCAAACCCCCAACTGTTGCTCAGTCGGCTGTGTGTTCATGTGTGTTTATGTGTGTGTGTTGCGTAGATGCAGAAAAAAAAAATCAGTGTTTGTATTTGCTGGCACCCAACCGAGTGTTTCTGGGCCGCAAATGAAGTCAGTCAGAAATGATCTCCCACCGTCCGGCGCTGTGTCCGTCCCGGCGGGGCGCGGAGGCCGAAGCATCCACCGCCACGACGGCTGGCCAAGGTGGGCTGTTGCAACGTGTGTGTGGGTTTACTTTCTGCACACACACACACACACACACACACACACACACACACACCTGAGAGCCGGGGGAGCCTTCAATCAAATATTAGCTGTCAATATTTGGCGCTCCCTCGCGCGCGCCCCCCCGCTCATTAGGCGCCGGGGCTGTGGTCTCGCGGCCCTCGCCAGGAGGCTGCGCGAGCGCCACGGCCGCTCCCCCCGCGGATGAGGCGCTGATTCGTGCGATATGAAATGTTGACACTGTTCTAGTGTTATGCGCCGCGCTGGGGAGGCACAATAGGCCGGTGGTCGATAACAATAACAGGCCAAGGATATGAAGGGTGCAAAGGTGGAGGACGGGTCCGCAGCGCTGAGCCGCGTGGATTTGTTGTATTAAATCAAAACAATGGAGGCTTTTGGTCCGGAGAAGAAACGTCAGTTCAGCCTAATGATAAAAGGAACATGGGTTTTATTGTTGTTGTTAAAGTCGCTCTCTGGTCGTTAATCAAACCCTTAAAAACTGGGTATTTAGATGTTTTTTTTTTGCATCAGAATCACTTTATTCAATATCTCTTTTCATTGTCATTCATTTTTTTCATTGAACCATGTTGGGTCAAGAAAAAGACAATCAGACTTCCGTGAAGCCTCCAGTGGCTCAGCTGTGAACAACAAATGTAAAAACAAACAAAACAAACATACAAAAAGATACAAAACGTCATTTTTTGGCTGTGTTTACATCAGGCAGAGAGCAGACAACTACAAAACCAAATTAAAAATAACTCAGCATTTTCTCCAGAACACCTGTGGACCCTTCAATAAATGTGTACATGTTGATTCTAGTTTTATTGTCATCAGTTTAAATAATCGAGGAAATTGAGCTTTTGTTTTGTGTCATCTCACTTTAATTACAACTTCATTACAGTTACATTTTTTTTTTCAGTCGTTCTCAGGTCTTCGATCAAATCCCTAAAATCTCATCTCTGTGTATCAAAGTTTATTATTTAGATGTTTTTTCTACATTTTTGCATCAAAATCTCGTTTTTTCTATATCCTATTTCAAAAAACTTCCTCAACATAAATATTTTCCTTTAAGCATATCATGTACAGAAAGAAAATTGTGCTTCTTGGTGCAAAAGAAAAAAAAACAAAACATCTGATTTTTCGGCTGAACTGCAGGCAGTGTTTACATGAGGTATTACATGAGTAGAATATGTAGAGCCACCACTTTATTCCATTAATGGTAACACCTCTGGGCCCTTTGCTAATTGATTGAACCCCTAAAAACTCACCTCTGTGCATTAAAGTCACACATTTAAACATTTTTTTCCCATGAAAGCCATTCCCTTCTGCCTTAAAACAGCTTAATTGTAACTCTACTCGTCTGTGCTACACAACGTTGTGCATATTCTCACCAGAGACTGATTCTAAAAAAGATTAATGACACTAAAAGTCTTTGCCAAGTTGACAGATTGGTTGTATAGGTTAGTTTCATATGAAACCCCAGAGATCTGAATCTATGTTTTTGTCATCGGTTTTGTTATTTCACTCATGATTTGTCTTCCAGCTAATAAAAAAAAAACACCATCTGGACATGTTAAAGAAGTTAAAATCTTGATTTTCACCAGTTTGGGTCTTTGTTAGACCTCAGTTTAAAGAGTTGTCACAGATTATCTAGATCAGGGGTGTCCAATCCTGGTCCTCGAGAGCCCCAATCCAGCATGTTTTAGACGTTTCCCTCTTCCAACACACCTGATTCAAATGATCAGCTCATCATCAAGCTCTGCAGAAGCCTGGAAACCATCCTGATCATTTGAATCAGGTGTGCTGGAAGAAGGAAACATCTATAACATGCTGGATAGGGGCTCTCGAGGACCAGGATTGAACACCCCTGATCTAGAGAAACTGCAGCTATAAAGACTGGCTACTGCTATGTATTTTTTATTGTAATGTATTTTTAAGGGCTTTACAGTTGGTAACTAAACTTTTATTTACATTTCAAAACACTAAAACCACTAGATGCTGGCTACTGATGTAACACAAGCTAACAGTTAGTCTGAAGGCTAATTCTGTTGCTGTATATTCACAGACTGTATCTAAAGATAGCGAAACCCTCAGTGTCTAGTTTGGCCACAACACTGTGTCAGCACTGAAGAATGTCTGACTGCACTTCATTATCATTCTGCCATAGGGGGGAAATAAACACTGTGGCTTGTTTGTTTCTTTAAACCAATCACCTTAGGCGGTGCTAAGCCCAGGATGTAGTGCTGGTGCCCCGACAAAATAGTGACAGGGGAATTGTTTTGGTGGAAGATTTGCATGCAAAAGGCTGAGCTCTGTCATTAAAATAGATAATACACTGGGGGGAAAAAAAGCAATACGTGATCCAAACGTTCAGCAAAACTTGTCATTTTCACCGTGTCAGCTGCTTCTTTTGAAAAGGGTTTTGAAAGGAGAAAGCTGAATGAAATGCACAAAGGAAACCTGGAGCATATTATATAAATATACATCTAATTACAGCCGTGGGTTATATTTATTGGATCTGTAGAGGAAGAGCGGGGATGGGGGTCAAGTGTTTGAAAGCAGAAGAAATGTTAGATTAATGAGCCTTGCTTACTGTATAATTTGGCCTGTATAATTCAGTCCATGGCCCGTCTGTAATGTGTTTGCATATTATACAAATATACATCTCTGGGCCATGGACTATCCTGTGATGTACCCACTTGCCACACAAAGTCTAAGGCTGTAGTTATACTTGACCTCTGCAAGGCTCTACAGGATGCAAATTTTGTCAACCCAAGTCCTTGAGAGTCCACACAGGCAGCCCAACATTTGCAGACAACAGTTTGCACGCTCGGCAGTGATGTTTGTTCACTAATATGTAGATACAACATACTGCACATGACTCCAGTAGACCAGATAAAGCAGCGTAACACTTGTTTTTACACAACTTCTTGTACTTAGGTGACTCAACTAGAACTGTTTACTCCTAGGACAATCTTTGAGACTCCAATGTGCTCACGAAACTCCTTCTTTGCGATCGAGAATTCATCTTGTGTACTTAAAAAAACTGCAACTTTTGAGGTGTATTTTGGCGAGACTGGATTGTGTACCAGGAAGTTCGAAAAAGCTAACCGGCTATTCAGCTGTTAGACTATCGATACTCAAACTGTGTAAATGCATAATTAAAAACATGCTAGTTTAGCTAGTTTAATATGTGTTAGCTGTGTAACAAGTAGAACTCACACATGCTGTAGTGGTTTATACGTCTTATAATAAAATACTTCACCAAACTGGCTACACACCTGGCAGGACAACCTCCTATCTCATTCCTCAGCTTGCATCATTTGTCTTGTTTTTATCGCAGTAATACTCCATGTACCAAAAAACTAGACAGTAAAAAAAACTGTAAAATTAGCCATCCCAGTGTTGAACACCAGGGGGTGTCGTTTGTATTTCATACAGAATTACAGATACCAAACAAAGCTGTATGGAAAGTTTAGGTGAGTTATATAAAATCTCTCGCCACTCTAAACATGTTTATTTCAGCTGTTAAGTTTTGACACGAGGTTCTATAGCGACTAATTTGGATTTGAAGCCTCAAGTGGACACTGGAGGAACTGCAGTTTTTGGCATTTTGATGTTTTCTTGAGTACCAGGGGTTATGACTTGTGCACATTTTCAAATGAGCTGCCCTGTTTGTTTCAGTTGTGGTATCTTATGTATTGTAACTCGGGGAAACGTGCAAATAATGACAAACTGAGTTTAGCCGCCAATCGAAAAGGGAGCAACACGCTGATGGTAAACACACGGACAGAAGAAATGCAGCAGCCATCTCCAGAGTAATAAAACTGAGGCCCTTCAGTCATCAGTGGACATCCTGTCGGCTTTTTATATGTCACAGATAATGAAATCCCCTCCTGGTAAATCTTTTCTGACCTTTTTCCGCTCACTGTGTATCCATATGATTTTCTGTTCCTCCTTCACCAGCCTCCCTATATTTTTTCAGTATTAAACTTGAACCGCATCCCTCCCCATCGCTGTTCTGCTCTTAGTGATGCTCATAAATCCATCAGAGTCGAGTGGACTGATGGTGATGTGGTGATTTTGCAACTACAGTAACAAGCAATGCTTGCTGGAGAGGATGCTTCTTGGAAATACTTTTGCTCTACGTCAGAGCACGACGGCTAGAAGGGGAGTTTGGCTTTGTTTGGCAAAAAGATGGTACAGATGCTTCCGTTTCTTATTTGTGGCAAACAAAACATGCAAAATAAATAGCAAATGAATCGTATTTACCCTGTTTTTCACATCAGGAGCATTAGATTTTTACTGACACACCTCAAAATAATTGTTTGTTCATACCTACAAGTAAGGCACATTTTGATTTGTTCTGTTTTTTACCCTGAAGTGCAGTGTGTAGTTTTCAGTTGTTACATTTTTCTATAGTCTGTCGACCACATCCTTGAAACCACTTCTCAAATGTTGTATAGGTTTCTCCAGTGTCGCCAGAACAGCTCCATCTAGTCAAGGTTTCCTGTAGTATCAGACACCAAGATGTTAGTGTCTGATCTTTTAGGTCCTAGTACTAAGTTGCAAGGTGAAACTTCCGCTCCATAGCTGCTTGATTGAGATGAAATGAAATGAGATCTGAGGAATTTGGAGGCCAAGTCAAGATCTTGAACTCTTGGCCATGTTCCTCAAACAATTCCTGAACAATGTTTGCAGTGTTGCAGGAAAAAATTCTCCTGCTGAAAGAAGCCATCAGGAATCCTGCTGCAATAACAGGGTTGACGGGGTCTGCAGCAGTGTTTAGGTAAATGTCAAAGGAGCATCTATGTAAATGCAGGACTCAAGGTTTCTAAGCAAAACGTTGCTCAGAACCTCACAATGCCTTCACTGGCTCACTTTCTTCCAGTGGTGCATCCTACTGCCATCTCATGAAAGAAATGTCATTCATTAGTCCAACCCATCTTTTATTTGTCCAGTTCTGACGCTCATGTGCCTGTTGTAGTTCCATACGCAGCAAACCGTGACACTCCGTATGTTCTTACACCTTTCTATCAAAGCTAGCATTCAGGTTTCGCCAATCCCTGGGATCGGGCCACTGAAATGCTTTGGGTGCCCAGTTCACCGGTCGTCCTTCCTTGTACCACTTTTAGTGACCACTGTATGCCAGGAACACCCTGCAAGACTTGCCGGTTTGGAGATGCTTCAACTCAATCGTCCAGCTATCACAGTTTGTCAAAGTGTCTCAGATCATAGCTGAGTCAAGATCTTGAGCTCTTGGTGTTGTTCTTCAAACCATTCCTGAACAATGTTTTCAGCATTGCAGGCAGCCTTATCCTGCTGAAAGAGGCCTTTATGGAATATTGCTGCCATGAAGGGGTGTATGTGGTCTGCAGCAATGTTTAGGTAGATGTCAAAGTAACATCCACATGAATGTAGAACTCAAGGTTTCCCAGCAAAACACTGTCCAAAACATCCCACTGCCTTCTTCCCATCCTGCTGACGTCTTTTCCAGAAGTAAACGAAGCATCTGACTGTCCTATTGTTAAAAAAAATGTTATTCATTAGTCCAACTCACTTTCCATTGATCCATTGTCCAATTCTGATGCCCATGTGTCCATTGCAGCTCCATACGCAGCAAACTATTATGTTCTGTATGTTTTCACACCTTTCTATCAAAACTAGAACTCAGGTTTCACCAGTATATGGGATCAGACCCACAATGTGCTTTGGGTGCCCAGTTCACCAGTTGTCCTTCCTTGGGCCACTTTTGGTGACCACTGTATACCAGGAAAACCCTACAAGAATTCCAGGTTTGGAGGTGCTCCAACCCAGTCGTCCAACTATCACGGTTTTTCAAACTGACTCAGATCATGACAAAGTCAAGATACTGAACTCTTGGTGGTGTTTCTCACATCATTCCTGAACAATGTTTGCAGTGTTGCAGGGAGGGTTCTCCTGCTGAAAGAGGCCTTTAGGGGTTTATGTGGTCTGCAGCAATGTTTAGGTAGTTGTCCAAGTCGCATCCACATGATTGGAGAACCCAAGGTTTTCCCAGCAGAACGTTGCTCAGAACATCACACTGTCTGTGTCCCATCCTGCTGCCATCTCTTCCCGAGGTAAACGACTGTCCTCTTGTAACTGAAACGTAATTCATTACTCCAACTCACCTTCCATTGCTCCATCGTCCAGTTCTGATGCTCACATGCCACTAGTAGCTCTATGTATATTCTGACAGCTTTCTATCAAAGCCAGCGTTCAGGTTTCACCAATATGTGGGATATGACCGACGATGAGCTTTGGGTGCCAATGACCCGTCACCAGTTGTCCTTCCTTGGACCACTTTTGATGACCACTGTATACCAGGAACACCCCACAAGAAGTGCAGGTTTGGAGATGCTCCGACCCAGTTGTCCAACTATCAGAATTTGTCAAAGTCACACAGATCATGACCATTTTTCCTACTTTCCAACACGTCAACTTCAAGAACTGACTGTTCACTTGCTGCCTGATATATCCGAGCTCTTGACAGGTGCCACTGTAACGAGATAATCAATGTTATTCACTTCACCTGTCAGTAGTTTTACTGCTGTGGCTGATCAGCGAATATCAATTTCTTCAAATTAGCCGAGGCAGCCGACAATCTTTCCCTCTCGGCATGGGAATCACTGCACATTAGTCTGTCTTATTTCTTGATATTTTGGACCCACATTAATCTCATTACAGCTAGGCCCCTTCCACATGTCGACCATGTTTGCGTGGACAAATGTTACTTCAAGACCTAAAGATTTTTTGGTACGGTGAGAACATTTGCGGCCGGCTCTCACACTTACAAACCAGTTTTAACGTTAAGACTTGGTTTAAGGGTTGAAATGTTAGAATTAGGTTTAGGTTAGGGTTAGAATACTTCTCCAGGAAATATTTTGTTGTGACCAAATAACATCCCCTGAACAAAGAACGTCAAGAATCTTGTGTCCCTGGTTTAGAGACCACTGAAAATTAAATTTAGTTGTTAAAATATATATAAAAGCAGTTGTTATCTAACCCTGTGCAGTTCAGCGTTCTGCCACAGCCTCGCTCGGTTTGTGGATTTTCAGGGTTTCCTGCTGAAAACGTGTGATCGGTCTCTGTGAAGACGAGCGCTGCAACAGGAAACACTTAGGAATTGTGGCCTTTTCTGGATTACATTGGTTGCGCTGTTGCCAAGACAACAGCAATTAGAAAAAGACTAGGTTACCAAGCAGAGAGCGGTTATGTTTCCGTAGCAACCAAGGTCAGGGAGAAGGCTCTGAGTTTACCTGATTCTTAGGAATGAGACAGATACAACATATTTGTCATTGTACTCGGGAGGCATCGGGTTCATGTAGTAATCTATTTTCTGAGCTCGCGCCGAAGACTCCGGCAACTTTTAGTTCCACCGAGTTTCACTGGCTTTTTAAAAACATGCGTGTGGGGAAAGTGAACAGCTGCTGGTGGCTCAGTTTTAGGTACGAGTCAAGTTAGGGTTTAAATTTAATGAAGAGAACGGTAACAGCATCAGCGAGGACGCACAAAACACTCCTTTCCTATAAGCAATGTGTTTGCGAGGACAACAAACACTGTGTCCTCCTATATGTAGGCCTGTCTGCGCCCGCTGTGTGCGCTTCCTGTAATTAGTTGATTATCACAGCTTGTTGTCACACACCAGCTTACACAAACACAATATAATGACAATGACATAACATGGCCTCCTTAAGCCTTGATCTACAAGATAGCATTCACTGTGCTAAGCAGCTGCATAAAGCTGCACTCGCACCGAAGCCCTGCATCTCCGTTTTATCACTTCTCCACCATTCTCCCATCCCTGCATCATCTTTTTAATACTTCCCTTTGCCTTAAACCCCTGCTGCTCTGGCCGTCATGCACACACAAGCCTCCCATGTCCAGCGTGGTGTGTAACCAGAGGCTACTAGAACACTTAATCCCTCAGCACCTGCTTTCCCCACCACGCTGACCTCTCTGCAGCTGCCTGCCTTTTGCCTTTATGTGTTTACTATACATGCTCGTCGATCGGAGTTAGGGGGCGGCGTTAGGCCATTTGCATATTTGTAGATTTGCTAGCATCGGTGTTTTTAATAACACATTTGAGCTAAAACAGATGTCCGGATGTTAGCGTGGCGAGCATATGGACCTCGTATGAAACGGCGACGCTGTGATCCTATACAGACTGCAGGGATCAGCAGTTAAATTAAAATGTGACGAACGCGGTTCCAGGTGGCGGCGACGTCGTTTCACGTCTATAACAAGAGCGAAATATAAAATAGGTGTAAGGAAAGGCATGACGGGAACAATACTGAACCTGCTACATCCAGAGAAACAACATTTGCGATTGTTTTTCTACTCCAAAGCTCACACACACACACACACACACAGTATATGAGTAAATATATTCTGCGGCATATATGATTCAATCAGCTCTGTTTGAGTTTCTTAGCGCTGAAACACGACTTGATGAAAGCAGACAGCGAGTAAAATTTAGACGATTTTATTGGCAGAAAATATATACAAACAGTAATATATATATATATATATTTTAAAAAGTGTAAAAACAATATAAAATAAAATGACCTCTTTCCCCCATCCATGTGAGGGGAAAAAAAAAAAAAAAAAAAAGAGCGTTTGCTGGACAGCTGGTCGCGGACCAACCGGACAAGCAATTCTGATCTGAATGTGCACGGCAGGAAAAAAGAAAACACCTTTGAGGTCCGGCTACCTACAGCTCCCACCTCCGCTGCACATCAATCACTCTCTCCACATCTCCATTTACACTTATTCCAGCCTCTCCTCCCCACAGGTCCCTCTTTGTTCTGCCGAGGAAGGGGGAAAGAGGGAGGCGAAAGGAAGGGGAGAAAAAAAAAGGCAGAATTGCTGCCTTCTCACTGAGCGGGAGGAGGGGCAGAGGTGGAGTGACCACTGTGTGATGGAGGGGCAGAGAGGAGAGGAACAGTGGTTTCCATCAGGAGAAGAATGCAGGGAGAGGAGGACCGCTGATTTCTCTGGAGGAGGAGAGGGCCACTGAGCGAACAAAGTGTTTTGTGCCTCCCGACGACGGACACGTTTGTTGTCGTGTCGCCGCTAAACAGAAAACAATGGGCCCGGCAGCGTCGGTCCGCAAATAAGACGAGCTCGTCAGGCGCAGACGTGTCTCATGTGGAAGTTGACCACGTACTCGGCGTTGGTCCGCTGCACCGATATGGCGAAGGGTTCGAACGGGTGGAAGGTGAAGGCGACCAAGCGGCGCACGGTGTGGTTCACCGGCCGACCCAGCAGGCCCGCCTGGATCTTGAACTTCAGCAGGCCGGAGTCTCGAGCGTAGAATCTGGAGGGCGAGAAAGAGACGGAGCTGCTGTGTTAAAGGCTCGTCCAACGACTCGTGAGCCATAATCAGGACCCATGTGGGTGTTTTTCATCCCGTCTCAGGGTTTTTTTTAGCCTCAAAAGCTAAACCCGTTAATGTGACATATATGAACCTTGTCACCAGTCTTTTCCCTGACGAAGAAAAATCACCAAAAAGACACTACAATTTACCGTCGTTCCCTAAACGCCTCACACACTAGTCAGTTCACTCAGACAGCCGTGTGGCTAAAAAAGTAAAATAAGGTGTTCTAGTGTCTGATTTACCCAAAATAAAACAGAGGAGTTTATCTACATGGGCTGTTTTCAGTGTCCACACATTTTAAACATCAACACTGCAGTCCATCTTGTTTATTAAACTCCAGGAAGCTCAAATCGTCATCGCTGTAGCTGGATTAGTTGAGATCTTGTCAACAGCTGTATCGCTACCAGACTCTCCCTCTTTTATTTAGGTCTTCTAAAACAGTCAGCTACAGATTGTTCATTAAAACATGGGAACCACAAAATGAATTGTTTCACACAGACACAAATCTATACATTTTGCAGCCTTATCAATCAATAATCGATTTTTCAATATCATTAAACGAACTCCACGTCCCAATTAAACTAAATCAAATTAAAGCCAATCAGCCAGTAGCCCACCGTAGCTCGCCTGTAAGACATCAGCTCTGCCTGGTGGGCATCAAGCTTCACAGGAGACTTTCTCTTTACTCATTAAACTCCCACAACACTTTCTGCTCGCTAACAAGCAGCTGCCAGGACTCCTCTCATCTACAAGACATTTCACTCTGACTTTTGTCTTATCTGTAAATATATTTAAATCAGTTAAATCAATCAATGAACGACTACTCGTTAACTAGGAGTACGGCGGAAAAACCTAAGAAGAGTCAGAGAAATGTTGTGATGCTCTGGACGAAAGAGAAAAAAGTTCCACGCTGCAGGTTTAACAAATGATCAGAACAAGGATGTATTTTCAGATGAAGACTGAATGATTCATCTGTCCCTGCTCTCCATGACCACCTGTGATCATGTGACCTAAGCTAAACATGCAGCTCATGTCAAAACAAGTAAGAAACTGTCAACTTTCAGGACTATTTAGGACATTTATCAAATCTCTCCACCTCTCAGATACCCCTTTTAAACCGAGCTGGTTCCATTCCTAGTTCAGAGCCAGAGCCTGACTCAGCACCAGTTCTTTGTGTTTCCACCTGAGCACCGGCTCCAGGTTCTCAGAACTGATGCTTAAGCAAGCACCAAGTCTTTGCTGGGCCAGAGCTAAGAACCGAGTACATCAGGATCTGGGGGCGGGGTTGTCCTGACCGACGAGACGGATGGAAACACAGAATGGGACACACAAGCGGTGATTTGTGTCGTCATTCACAAGGACGTCTCTGGTCCATCACAGATGTGTTGGAATGAGTCCCGGGGCACATGGAGGTTTTACACAAACTGTTGCACTGAAAGCCGGTACGATTGTGTCCCACCAGCAGCACCACAGTGGTGCAAAACAGTACTGTTATTACTTTGGTGTACTGCGGTATTTACGCTTAGAAATACGGTCTTCTCGTGAAAAACGGCGCGCACCAACATGCGCTGTTTATTCCGCTCATAGAGAAGACCGCACAAGAAAAAAATGACTTGGTTTCATGTTGGACAAATCTGACATTAGAACGCCCTGGTTTACTCTTTTTAAAGTCGTTTTTGGTCACACACCGGTATGAACACCGCAGCCTGCTGTCAGCCTGTCTATTCATAAGAAAACGTTCAGCTAGTCATATGTTTTGCCCGTGACAAGGTGGGAAGTGTGACCAAATGAAAAAGTCAGTCTGGAGTCCTGTGTGGACTTCTGAATGGCGCCAGCGTTGTTCGGTAAACGGCGACATATGGTGTGGCTCTAGCTTGACTCCTTGCCGATGGAAAAACAAACAGGTTCATAGGAGGTGCAAGATTTGAACCGACTAAGCTCTGGAACCAGCACCAGTAACCAACTAGCACCCGGTTCTTCTTGGTGGAAAAGAGGTGGCAATGCTGGATGAAAGCCGTTTTACTCGCATAAACATATTACTGGACATGTACATGAAGTGACAACGCCACGCTGAGATGAACCTCCGTACCTGATGGGATGGTCTCCGCAGGTCTTGGGCCTCTCCATCACCGACACCCACTTGTCGTCGTAGCTGAAGAGCGACAGGTCGAGGTACGGACTGCTGCTGTAGGACTGAGCGCTGATGGGCAGCTGACCCAGCAGCCGGCGCACCGCCTCCGTGTGGCCGCCGTACTTGGCGTTCACTATGGTGTCTTTGAATCTGAGGCGCAGTGGGACAGGTACGCGAGCACGACATTAGCAGCAATCATCATTAGGGAGATCTGCACAAGTTTCCTGCGTGATCCTGAAGGGCTCATTTCCGCTTTAGCTGGTTTTCTATGGAGAGCTCAATGGCTCCACTTGATTCAATAGAAATCTAAAAATAGTCGTAAAATACATTTGTGTTTATTCAAAGAAACCTTTGTGAGACATTCTTGGTTAAATTACAGTCTTCCAACTCTCACTGCACATTTCCAGCACTCAGCGGTCTCAAGTTCCCTCCCCTTTTCTCCTTTTCCCTTTTCCCCCACTCTTCTAAGCTCCACATCCATATTTTTCAGCCGTGCTCTCACTTTGTTTTGTGCCACAATACGTGCTGTCTTAGCGGCCTGTTTCCCGCTACCTGACTCGCGGCGGGTTGAAACCCTCTGAACCGGGCTTCACTTCCAGCCGCTTGTAAGTGGTACAAATCTGGTTTGCTGAATGTGCTCCTCGCCAGCTTTCAATTTCTCCTCTCCTTCTTTCCGACATCAATTTTCACCACTCTAAAATCCAATTCTAAGCTCTTTTCCTCGCTCAAACTATCCTTTATCTTCTCCTCCCTCCTCAGTCCGCCGCCTCCCCTCGCCGCCTCGCCCTCCACAGAGGATTTTGTCACCTACACCGGCGAGTGGAACCGCCAAATTCAATCACAGCTCCTCCAGCCACGCTGACTGTCTTAATGTCTCTCTTCTATATCCAGATTAAGTCCTGAAACTCCTTCCTCCTCCTCCTCCTCCTTTTTCTCCCTCCTCCAGGCGATCTGCTTCACTTCCTGACCACCGTCTTCAAATCCTCCCTGACATTTTGGCTGCCTGACATCAGGTGCAGCCTTTTTTTTTTTCCCTCTTCCATTCAGACCCTGACAGCTGCTTTTCTGCTATAACACACTGTTTTAATTTAGGTATTTCAATTATACAGTTCATCTGCTACACACAGGGTTTACCTTCTCTGGACCTGCCGGGCGTAGTTGTTGGACGACGCCGAGCAGGGGAACTGGACGGCCTGGCTGTGCAGCGTCGCGTTTCTGAACAGGTCGCAGAAGTTCTCAAACAGCTCCAGCAGCTGGTCCGAGGTGTTCTCAAAGACGGCCAGAACCTCGGTGGACACCATGTTGTAGACGACGAAGAACGACGGCTGTGAAGGAAACACACAGGAGGCCACTCAGAGATGGCTTGACAGGCTGCTTTGAAACTGTAACAGCAGAAAGAATCGGCAGATTTTCAATTTTCTGGTGAAATTTTCCAGCGATCGTTGAATAAATCGTGTGCGATGTGCAGAAAAAAAACAAATCCAAGCTTGGAATTGTGATATTACATTAAAATCACTTTGCATGTGTCTAGAGCTGCAGAAACAAACCAATTAACTGATTAGCGATCGACTACTAAATTAATCACCAGCTATTTTGACAATCAATTAATCAGTAAAATTAAGTGTTGAGTAATATTTTAAAAAGAAAAACAGTAAAAATTCTCAGTTTGAGCAATTTATTTTAGGAAAAAACACCCAAATTCTGTGACTACAGCTTCCTAAATGTGAATATTTACTAGTTTTTTTCCACATCTATGAGAGAACACTGGATATTTTTGGGTTGTGGACAAAACAAGACATTTAAGGATGTGATCTTGGACATTTCTCACCATTTTTTGACATTACATAGACCAAACAACTAGTCGATTTATCAGGAACCATCCAACCAATCGGTAGTTGCATCCCCACATGTCTAATTTTAAAAATGGTCTAAAATAAACCCCTTTCATTAAACGGACTCGGTAAAAGAAAAAGAAAACAACTGAGACGCAACAAGTTTCCCAGACGTGACCGATAATCATGTGACAGAAGCTCTGTGGCTTTTTGGTTGAACTGCAGGTCGTGTGAAGAGTCTGAGGGGGGAAAAAAAATAACAGCCGAGGTTGAAAATAAATACATCATGGCTTAAAAATAAAGTACACGGAGGAGCAAGTTGTTGAAAGATACACTGAGCACGGTGAAACATCTTTGTAGAGCTGAAATGTTTGTAGAGGTTGTAAACACATGAGCTGCAGCATGTGGAGGTTCATATGTTTGAGTTTTGTGGTAACATCGGTGGACTTGTTTCTTCAATTTTTGTTAAGTTAATATGAAAGGAAAGTAACTTTTCTTCCCCCTTTTTTTCAATGATTTAAGCCATTATAACTGTGTCATGCTGCAGAAAATACATTTCTGAGTTCTCTCTCCTTCCAGTCCTGGTTGCTCTGTTTCCATAGAGATGCAGGACTTTAGACTGCAGTGAAAAATGAGCCTCACAGTGAGTAAAAATGTGACGGGAACAAAACAAACACCCAGAAGCTGCTTTGGGATTCAGAGGGTTAATCGTGATCTTTGAGAGTAAAGAAAAACAAGGCCCAGTCAGGATAAACAACGCTCACTCTAGCTCAACTTAAACCTCTCACGCGCGCTCACGACACGCGACAGGTTGGATACGACGATATTTACGCGTCGGCGGAATCAAAAAAAGCTTAATGCGAGATTTCTCGTAAACAAACGGGAACATTAATTAGATCCGTTTGCCGCCGCCGAGGATGAGTCGCGGGGCCGAGCAGAATCTGCAGGACGAGCGTGTCCTTGGAGACCTGAAAGAGGTATTCCGGTTATACAACGCAAACAAAAGGCGGAGAGAGCGAGACGCGGGGGGAGAGCAACAAAGAGAGCAGAGGCAGGAATTCGCAGCGAGACGAGCGTGTGTGTGAGTGTGTGTGTGTGTGTGTGCGTTTGTACCTGCGAGGGGTCGGTGACTCTGAGTGTGACCACGTCTTCGCTGGTGTATTTAATGAAGAGGTGATGCTCGTCCAGCAGCTGCATCTTCCACATCCTCAGCCGTCGCAGCTGATCAAAAAACTGGAAGAACCTGAGACGCAGGGACAGAAAAAAAAGAAACCCAACATTTACAAGCTGGATGTATCGCTAATGAATATTCAACAGTTAGTTTTAGTGGTTCGTAGAGCTGCGGCGATTAATCAATCAATCTAGTCGCTGCCTGCTATTAAATTAACCACCAGCTGTTTTGATTTTCAAGGAGAAAAAAAAAAAAACGTCCTCATATCGCAACTTCTTACATGTGAACATTTTTTTGTAGGCTTTGGGAAACGCTCCACATTTTCCACCATTTTCTAGACTAAACCGCTAATCAGCTTGATCAACAAAGAAAACAACGAGCCGATTAATACGCCGGTGGACTGACAGGTTGTTTGTTCACAGATTTAACATTAACAGAAAATTAAAAACAAAAGATCAAACTCAACGCTGAAGAACCACAGATAGTGTTGTTTCTTTTTTACCAGGTTCATTCTTCTTCCTTGTCAAAACCTGGCGCCTACGTTACCCATGATGCAACATGGCCGCCAACAGATAACACTGCAAAGGCTCCAGTCCCAAGAATTAATAAAGAGCTCGAAACACTGTAAGCTCAGATCCTTCTTACTGTACATTTTGGCTGCAACCAACAATTATTTTCATTATTATTTACTTTGCACAATATAAATAAAAGTAATTTATTAATTGCTGAGTGTAGGAAATGTTTTAAAATGCCTATCAACACTTCTTGGAGTCAAACCTGGAAGTCCAAACCTCCAAAACATTTATCTGAAGATAATATATGCCTAATAAAAGCAGGACTCATGTGAGAGGCTGTAATCAGAATATTTGCTACTTGACAATCAACTCATCAAAATATTTGTTTTTGT
Source organism: Stegastes partitus (assembly GCF_000690725.1). Lineage (NCBI taxonomy): Eukaryota > Metazoa > Chordata > Actinopteri > Pomacentridae > Stegastes > Stegastes partitus. Next base: position 492,330 of record NW_007578150.1, on the reverse strand, counting down.
TTTTATGTTCAAAATTTATCTGATTTGGCCCGGCTCTCTCTGTAAACACAAAACGGCTTCGTATGACTTTTTTTTCTCTCTCATACTTTGATAGGAAAGCACAACATGGCAGCCAATATATTACTGGCTGATAAGCAAGAAAATGTAATTGTTGTCCTCTTAATGGAGTTTCAGCCTATAATTACGTCCAGTAGCGTGGACGCCACTCAGCACTCGGTTGTGAGCGGTCATTTTTCATTCCTCTGCTGTCTGTCGCTGGCTGTCTGCAGAGCGAGAACACAGCAGACAATGAAACACGCTCGAGGTTATATCTCACCGGAGTCAATAGAAAAAGAAAATCACCTGTTGAACAAGCAGAACGTACAGTGACCATATAAAGTATGAACCTCCACTGGAGTTTCTCCACTTTTATTGTTTTATAGTCAGCTTAATTCATATTATTAAATATAAAAATTGCTATCCGGATAATACCACAACGACAAAATATTCGGATATTC
>NW_007578150.1:472919-490648 GCF_000690725.1 Stegastes partitus | reverse complement strand
AGTTAATAAAAGCCTTTTTCAACAATGGCTTTCTCTTTGCCACTCTCCTATAGGGCTTTGCAGAAAACAAAACAGCTGTTGAATGCAAAATCTCTCCCATCTCAGCTGTTGAAGCTTGTAACTCCTTCAGAGGAGTCAGAGGTGTGTTGATGGCCTCCCTCAGTAGTTCCTTTCTTTCACAGTCACTCAGTTTTTTAAGACGTCCGCTCCAGTCAGACTTACTCTTGTGCCATATTCTTTAATTTCTTAACGATGGATTTAATGGACTTCAAGGAATATTTAGTGACTTGAAAATGTTCTTAAATTATCCTCTGACTTATCTTTTCAATAACATTTTCACCGGTGCTTCTTTTGTCTTCCTGATGTAGTTATAACCAAAGACTGGACCTTCCACATTCAGGTGTCTTTATACTACAATCCCTGAGACACTAACTGTGTGACTTCGAGCTGCACCGCTGTTGAATTAGCTGAATTATCTTTAATGGAGGTAAATACTTATGCAATCAATTACTTTACATTTATCATTAAATGACATTGTCGAAATCAGTTTTCCCTTTGACATGAAAGCGTCTTTTTTTTGTCAGTGAAATTAACTATGATTCAATGTGGGAAAGCAATGAAAGGGGAAAACCTTCTGCTGATTCCTCGACATGAACTCTAAATGCTAATTACATGTATACAGTTGAGCCATAAACCCCTCCTCCTGCACCTACATAATTTCCTATGGAGTCTCTTAATATCAGCAGAAGGAGGATGACTGTCGGCACAAATCAGCTAAAACCGTTCACCGCGAGAGACCTGCACTTTAGCAGAGTGGTTTCAGGTGAGGATGCAGTCAGCAGCGAGTCCTCAGTTCGATTCCCAGTCCAATGGACCTTTATTGCGTGCCTCCCCTGCTCTCTTTCCCCACATTTCCTGTCTGTCTTTAACCAAAATGCCAAAAAAATTATCTGAACAAAAAAAAAAAACCCAAAAAAACAAAAGACCTGCACTTTTCTAAACCGTGAAGTTCAAGGAGCTTCCGATAACCATTAATTAGTCCAAGAAGCCTGTATATGAAGTTATTCAAAAGGTCTTTGCAGCCGTCAATAAGCCGATAACATCTGGTGCTAATTAGTTTCGTATTAACGCAAATAAAGTTGTCACAAACAGGCTCGTAATAAATTCATGCTTTCTTTGTACTCAGGTTGTCGAAGGCTAGAAAATCACTATCAGTCCTGAAATTACACCTCCTACACGCCGTAGTGCTGCTCTGTAATCGTCTGCATGACCTCGGTTGTGTAAAATTGGTGGAGTTCCCCCGTGGCTCAGGTGCTGCAGCCGGTTGTCAGCTAATCACAGGGCGGGAGACCTTGCATGTACATTTTTTTTTCACATTGGTGTGTGAGAGAGGCACAAAAGTAGTAATGACCTTTCTCAGCTAACTTAAGAAGAAATGCTATATACAGGTTGTTTTTTTTTTTTAACCATTTGATGAGGTCTGGGTTACTTTCAGGGTAACATCACTACCTTTGCTTTTAAACTCTAATCTTGTACCTTGTTCTTTTTTTCCAGATCAGTCTAAGCTATCCAGATCTCAAATCATTTGATAGAAGAATACTTGCAGATTTGTTGTTATCCCTTACATGCAAACAAAAAAAGAAGGTATTTTGAAAGCTATAACATTCATCTCGTCATTAATTGCTGGCAGTAGAGATGTTTTTTTCATATTTACTTCAGAACCATGATGGTGGAAAAATGTGAGACTTTGAAATTGGGGGAAACTTGCCGATGAGTTCGCATACAGTTGCACACTAGCAGAGATGGCAAACCAAGCAAATGTTCAAAATAACACACAGACAAGCAACTAGAATTATTGGAAAGGTCATTTTGTGACCAGTTTTGTTGCTTGAGGTTTCATTAACTCCAGCATAACAGACGCTTTTGTTCATCAAATGGTCAGAATTAACAGGAAAAGATTTTCTGTCAAGTATCGCAGCACAGACTCATTGCCTTGACTGTGCGACCTTACTATTGTACAGTCACCCAACAATGGTCCATTCAGAGCTGACAAAAACCAAAACACCACACAAAAAGGCAATCTCCACAACTACAACACCACAAAACATCTCTTAGGATCAACGAGTACGTTAACGAGCCACTCTGAAGCGAAGAAAAAGACGAAACCAAACGGGCTGTTACCTCCTCTTGGCGGTGGCGCTGCCGTCCTGCTCGGCCCTCCTCCACAGGTAAACCAGCAGCCTGTGTTTGAGGGAGTTGATGGTTTTGTCGGTGTACAGACGGGGGAAGCCGGGTTGACTCTCAGCCTGAGCTTCTGTATAAACGGCCGAAAGAGTCAACAGGTCGTCCTCGTAACAGAAGCGACCGATAGTCCGTACGTCCAGAAACGTCCCATCTGGAGTCACCTGAAAGAGACGTGAAGGAAAATAAAAATGAAGACGACACAAAAATAAAACGGGCAGGTTGCAGTTTTTATACATATGCAAATAGCAATTTTCAAACATTACTGGGTCGCACCAATCTCACCATCTTACAGTTCCTCTCCTCATCTGAGCATTACTAAAACTAAAACACAGCACAGAGCCGTCAACAATCCATCCATTGACACTTTTTTGTATGTTAAATATCCATATTATTAATATCTCAGACTGGCATGTCACCAGAAAGGCAACTCGCTCGTTAAACAACACAGATTTATCCATTAAAACCCAAGTCAACCTCAGCACACTGTGGACGTCTGCATATGAGGCCTCATCACACATCTGAGGGCATCCAGTGTACCACAACCTCACTGCTTCCTGTCATTTCTTTTCATTCCAATACACCGTGTTTTTCTAAATAATTAAAGTTTCTTGTCTTTTCTGGCTCGTGTTAAATATTTCATTGTTCCGAGTGTCATCTTCTTGTTCTTTCTTTAATAAAACAGGGAATATGGGGTTTAAAAGATGTGTTTACCAGGCAGGAAGAGGCTTTCATACGAAGCATAGTGGGAAATTCAGGGGATCTAAAAGTCAGAATATCTTTGAATCTACTGCTTCCACTTTGACTTTTCTTCTTTTAAGCCGTTCTATACAGCACAAGCTGCATAAGTACGGATTCATCCACTAAAATGTATGTTATTGAGTGCAGATGTAAACTTTAGGAAGGTGATCTGCTCACCTGAAATACGTGGATGGTCTGCTGCTGGACCGACAGCACAGCCAGGATGTTCCTGTAGAGGTAGAGACCCTGGTTGTGCGACAGGATGATCTTGTCACACTTGAAAGACCTGGTGTCGCACAGCCTGCCGGTGTGGAGGTCGATGATGTGGAGAGAGTAGTCTTCTAGAGGAGACCGAGGGTTGGGAGTCACAGATTCGTTGTTGCGATACACCTGGTGGGAGATAAAAATGTGGATGAAAGAAGCAGCGTGAAGCCCGAGAACAATCAGCCTCTCCTTTATAAATGCCGACGTCGTTACCTCGAAGAAGTACGGCGGCGGCTCCTCGGGGACGTACACGGCCGAGCCGACGATCACATAGCGGCAGTCGTCTGTGAAGAGGCTGCACTCCCTGTTGAGATGTTCTCCGTTTGAGGCCACATTAGTCACATGGAGCAAAGAGAAGAAGCGCTCAAACAGGCGACCTCGGATGTTGAGGGAGCGCTGGTCATTGGCTGTTAGTAGAGTTTCTCCTTCTTGGCCTCTCAGCAGGTCCTGAGCCGCCTGGCAGCCTTGGTACTCGTATATCTGTAGGAGGAACATTGACACTGGAGAAGAGGGTTTCCTTCAGCTTTGTCTCTTCGCTAAATCTGGTGGCTGAATGGGCTCAGTTTGCTTTAGCTGATTTTGACAGATGGGAGGCAAAAGTCATACAATGTGGGGTGTTTGAGGTCAGGATGGATGGATTATCATGGCCGATATGTGGCATTTTTCTGATTATCAGTATCAGAATTTTTCGACCAATTATTGATAAATTAGACATGATGCTGTAGTGTTTGATGCAGCCGCTTGTCTCTGTCTGCAGAGAAGCAGAGGCTGCAAAAAACTGAACAAGAAACACAAGCTGTCGCCACAAACCAGGACATTAGCTCCTCTCATAGTGGCTAAGGCTACGCTAACGGCTAGCGGCTAAGTTAAGAGGCAGCCACAGATTAACCTGAAACTGAGTCTGGAACACAATAATTAATAATGCTTTAAGATCTGGACCTTAGTGGGTAATGAAAGTGATAGAATAGTGAACTATGAGTAAAGTAGAGAAGAACAGCAGACAGAACTGCAGGAGACGAACTGATCAATCTCAGTCGATCCCACATTAACAGAGGAGATAATTTATTCACTCCTTAACTAATTTACATATTCAGTTATAATCACCCTAATTAATGAGGAAGCCTAGTAATGAATGACAGATTCCTGCTATCACATTACATTTAATGTATATCGGCATCAGTATCAGTCCTAAAAAACAACCAACCAAAGGAAAATCACACCATTTGATCCCTAGTTTGAGGAATATGTGGAATAGTAAAATGGAGGTGTCTCTTCTCTCACCTCCAGGGAGGTCTGGTCAGAGGAGAAGGCGATGAAGCAGCGTCCGTCTGGTGAGAACTTCCTCAGAAAACAGGGCGGCTTCTCCACGTTGACCACAGTGAAGTTGGGGAAAAGGTTCTGGTGGAAGCAGCGCACTCGGTACCAGTGAGCTCCGGGCCGACCGGAGCAGATTCTTCTCCTCTCAAGACGATGGACCACGTTCTGATTCTGGATGCGTCTGGGCTTCAAGGTCGGGGTGTCCTCGTCCATGGCAGCGATTAAGGAACGGGCTCAAACCCCGTCTCTGTAGGCAGTAATAAGGCGGCGAGTGCAGACAAACGGCTACATCACAAACACGGTCCTGTTTCCTGTGTTCAAAAAGTAAGAAGGTAAAGATGAAACAGCTGTCTGACTTTGGGAGCTCAGTTAAATTTGCAGGTCCTAGTACTGAAATTATCATTTATTCAAATGACTGACCACCAATTTTCACTCAAGCTTGACCTACTCAAGAAGAAAAGTGACCATTAACTTTACATTTAATGTCTGTGCAGGATGTAAAGACAACACAGTAGATAAGACAATTAAAAATCAGAAAAACTGATCTGTTCTGGCAATTTATCACTCAGTTAAATATTCTCTTCTGCACACACGAGTAACAGTGCGTGAGACCAACTTATGACAAGAGATCATCTTTTTCTGTCAATTTTTATTATTTATTTTTCAAAATAATAAAATAAGAGACTAAAATTTGCAATAAAAGTAGTGTTTGCAAATCACTTTTGTGAAACTACTGTATGTGTTAGAGCGTATGAGTGTAAAAGTAAAACTAAAGGAGGACTGTTAGACTGATTATCAGATTCTATTTTCAACATTTTTGAGATCATTTGTAATGTTTGTTTTTATTAATCGATTCTCGCTAAGATATATTAATTTTAAAAATGTGCTTCTTTGGCTCCATTGCAGCGAACTTGGAGCTTGTTTATTCCAAATTTTGACAACAAGAATTTACCGCAAATATATTCTGGTTCCAAATATCAGTGATATTCCTCCTTGTTTACCAATAACTGGAATCGGTTCAGATGATCCCTAATTTTATGATTGATTAATCGGTTTGAGTCATTTTTTTAAGAGTTGTTTAGTCGTCAGTGGAGCTGCAGTGATTAATCTAACAATTAGTTATCAACTGTTTTGATAACTGATTAATCACTTTCAGTATTTTTTTAAAAGACAAAATTCTCTGATTTCTTCTTTGTAAATATTAATATTTTCTAGTTTTCCTCACTCATACTGCCATAGTAAACTGAATATCTTCTGATTGTGGACAAAAAAAGGACATTTAAGGATGTCGTTAAAGCCTTTGATTGATTTCCTTTAATTTTTCACAGTTTTCTAGCATTTTTTAGACCAAACAACTAATCGACTATTAGATTAAGATAATTAACAGATAAACAGACAATGAAAATAATTATCAGTGTCAACCCTACTAAAAAATAACCATGTAAGAAATATGCAGAAATACAATATCGACTATGTTTTTCTTCACATAATACTGTAATTAAATAAAACTGAGTTTCTTGGATGTTGGCCTGAGTAAGTTTATAGTGTAATTACGTGTCAAAAATACTGATTAAAGCAGTAATTTGTAAATTCAGTTTTGCTAAATGCTTTTAAAACCACACTTGCATACATTTTACACGAACTATGCAGAGATATGTGAGGAAGAGATAGCAAGAGATAGAGAAAGCAGACATTAATAGGTTTTTTGGGAGTTTTATATGGAGATAAAGGGACACAGAAACCACATCGTGTTCATATAAATCTGTCCACAGCTGGGACAGGAGCACTTCTCACTGATTTCATTTAACGTTACAGGCTAACACCACGTCTAAACTCCTGCTCTGAACAAGCACAGCTAAGCCAGCTCGACTACAAAAAGCCTTTAAGATCGCCAGATATTTGACAGAATAAGCTCATTCTCACTTGTTGCCTATTTAAAAAAAAAACAAAAAAACAATCTTTCTGGTTCCCCCAAGTTCACCAGTTTGGTGTTAGCAGGAGCCGTTAAGTTTGGCAGAAAAACTCACCGGTAACTTAAATTTAGCGAGTTAGCCGCCCGCCCCCAGCTTGTGTGGCCGCTTAGTCGTAAATATCCAGCTTCGTTTGTTTTATTAAGTCTGAAATGAACAGTAACCGGTCACATTTCTCCAAATATCCGCCTGTCTGAAGCGGCTGTGAAGCAGGAGCCGCTGTGTTTGTTGTGAGTGAGCGGAGCAGGAAGCGCAGAAGAAGAAGACGGCGGCGCTCAGAGGCTGCAGTTCTGAACAGCGCCACCGCCTCAGCTGCTGGTGAAAGGTGGTACTGCAGCCGATATCAACTCAAAACCTGGACAATAATCAATCTGCTCAAGTGACATTTTGTTAAAAAACAGGGTATTCAGCCAAGCCAAACACAACATTCCTTACATATGTAGACAACGCAACATGTCACTAGTTTAAACATCACACAACACATTTGTGTGATCCTCAGAGGCATTCTAACTTGATGACCGTCAAGCAACAATGGAAAACCAACATTTTGAGTTTAGGGCAGTAAAAAAGTTCAACACAAAAAGCGGGCTGAGGTATATGGTAATAGCCCTGCCTCCACCCTACAGTCCAGATGTGGCCCCCAGCAGAAGTTGGAAATCGCATTTGCATGGAACCAGATTTCCTGACGATGATGAGCTCAAGGCCGCCATCGGGGCGTGGTTTGAGCCACCGTGCTGCTGCTCAGTTTCAGGGTGTTGGCAATCTTCTTACAGCCTAGGCCATCTTTATGTAGAGCAACAATTCTTGTTTTTCAGATCCTCAGGGAGTTCTTTGCCATGAGGTGCCATGTTAACCTTCCAGTGACCAGTGTGAGAGCGCTAACACCAAATGAAACACACCTGCTCCCCACTCACACCTGAGACCTTGTAACACTAACGAGTCACATGACACCGGGGAGGGAAAATGGTTAATTGGGAACAATTTGGACATTTTCACTTAGGGGGTGTACTCACTTTTGTTGCCAGTGGTTTAGACATTAATGGCTGTGAGTTATTTTGAGGGGACAGTAAGTGTACTCTGTTATACAAGCTGTACACTGACTACTTTAAAAAGCTTCATTTCTTCAGTGTTGTCCCATGAAAAGATATAATAAAATATTTGCAGAAGTGTGACATACTGTATATACCTTGTTCTATGAACTTCATGACCTGCTCTCGTATATTGTTTTCCTGTTAATGCTCCTCACAGTTTTATTCAGACATTCCTACCACAGAGAAAACCACCCGACCCACACAATAGTTAGCAGTGAACACAGGAAGTTACTGTATAATACATATTAACGCATTAACAGACGGAATCTAAACTAATAGTAGCTTATTAAACTAGTTTATTCATGATTTCCTAAACACTAAAATATTTGTGGATGTGTGCTGATAATCTATCGACTACTTTACCCGTAAAAAGCATCCATCCATCCATCATTTATACTTAATCCTCACTAGGGTCGTGGGGGGCTGGAGTCTATCCCAGCTGACTCAGGGTGAAGGCAGGGGACACCCTGGACAGGTCACCAGTCTATCACAGGGCTACACTTAGAGACAGACAACCAAGCACACTCACATTCACACCTACGGACAATTTAGAATCACCAATTAACCTCAACATGTTTTTGGACTGTGTGGGAGGAAGCCGGAGAACCCGGAGAGAACCCACGCTGCACGGGGAGAACATGGAGACTCCATGTAGAAAGATCCCGGGTGTCCTTCTTGGTGCGAGGCAACGGTGCTAACCACTGCTCCACCCTGCAGCTCCTCTGTAAAAAACAACAATAAAAAAGTTAAAATGCACCTGAAGACAGACGCTATTTAACAAATGATCTGACTGCAGTTTATAAACTGCGACTCTGCGTGTCACCTGTCTGAGGTGAAGAAAAGTGGGAACTGCTGTTATCGATTCTGTCTTCACATCAGGGAAACATGAATTCTGATGCATTGCTCTTAATTTTTGTTGTTCTGCTTTAATTTCTTTCATTTATTTCTTTACTCCTCAACTTTTACCTTATTTTTTAGGATGTTTGCGTGTACAAACTGGGCCATTAAAGCTGATTCTGATTCTGATTTATTAGAGTCAGAGGAATGACTCCTACAAACAGCTGGAGCCAACAAACTAGACTTCTGCTAGTTTTAGCATTATGGCAAACCCTAAATTATATTTATTTTAGTGTTGTAGAAATGCTGGAAGAGGCTGATGTAGGATGAGGAGCCCGACACAGAGAGACACACCGGAGACTCAGATGACTTAAGGCTGAAATAAGGTTTACTGATATCAGGAGCAGTGACACTAACAGAACGCACATAATGCCAGCATCAATTCTACAGATCCATCTCACACCCTTAGCCTGATATCCTCCTTCAGTGGGAGCCTCATCCAGATTTATCAGTGAAAGGGAAACAAAGATATAAAAAATAATCCTATATTTTGGTACAAAGAAATTAATGTACAAAAATCCTGGTGACTTAACAGAGAGTCTCATCAGATATTTCACGGCTGGTACAGCAGCAATGAAGGCGACTAGGAGGAAAAAAACCATCGCTCAACAAACTGTTGTACAACATGAGCAGAGGATCCTGAAGGAGCCCTCACACATTTTATTTTCAGACTTTTACCTTCAGGTCGATGCTACAGAGTCGCAAATACACAAGCAATCATTTTAAACAGTCCTTTATTCCCGCTTTTATCGTACTGCTCAACAAACTAAAGCTCAGCCTGAACTCTTGAGGTTTCCGGACAAAGATTTTACGTACACGTTTCTGGATCCCTGCTTCTGTCATCATCTGTCCATTTACACAAAGTGCCTCTTCTACTACAGAATATACACAAGTTTGTATGAGTGTGTATTATGTAATATATTATATATATTAGGGGGTAAAATTTCACATAAAGTTGTGCATATATGGTACAGTCTGTACCTTGCTGTGTTTGTTACTACAACAAAGTGTATGTTTTATGTTATTATTGTTGAGTTTCACTGATCCGACCTGTTAAACTCTGTCTTCATCACAGTCAAGTTTGATTTTTTTGGACATTTCAGTGTTGAAGCTGCATCACAAAGTGCACGAAAAAGGTTGTTCTGTGGTTTTGGTGCACAAACTCTGTTCTCTGTGATGTTTTTGATGCTGAAATGCGGCAAAATCCTTCCACAAATCACTTCACACGACTTGAAGTGTGTTGCTTGCGGTTCAGCGTTGGTTCAGACTCTCGCTGCGTCGAAAATTACACGGAAAAGTGAGCTCATTTAGACAAGGCGACGTGTTCGGATGCTGTCGGATTAGCGGGAAGGAGCCTGCGAGGGGTTAAATAATCAAACAGATTTGAGATGCTGGCTGCTGCCTAAATAACACGCAGCAACGTCCGACGTTAGTCATGATTGAACGCACACCTAATGGGATCAAAATAATACAGGATTGTTATATTTAATACTGCATAAAACAGCGCTTATGATGCTGCACATATTAGGAGCACAAGTGTGATTTGATTCATGGAGCATTATGTAGGTGACAGAACCTCGCGGAAATAAGCAGCTGCTATAAAATGCAATCCTTAATGAGCATAGTAACCCTCAAATTAGTGAAACGTACATACGATGAATGTATGGAACGTTCCCGGTGTATAATTTTACTGACTACAACTTTTAGTGGGTAATTGCTGTGGACTGCTTTTTGAGGAAAGCCTCACCGTGGACAAATGTGGACCGAACGCACACCTGCTGATTTCCCTGAAGTGCCAATTTGCTGATCAGTAGGTGGGTTCTGCAGGTGAGGAGCGCAAGTGCTCCAGAAAACTTTGAGCATGATTATAATTGCTTTGACTAAATTGGCAGCGAAAAACAACAGACCTTTGTCCACTGTACCTACAGTGTATATAACTGTCTTGTTTGTTTAGCCTATTCCGTTTAATTGATTTGTTTATAACAGCGTGTAGCACACGTGAACCCAAGGTGACCTGCGTTTTGCTCCCCATAATGACAGATAATTAAATTATGATTATCCTCTTTGTATGAGGCATGTTCTCACGGATTGAGAATAGCATTATAAAAAGAAAAAGAAAAATGCTCGGAGTACGCCGGTCTTGGAAGACTGCTAATGGTTCTTTGTGCAATTATCTCTGACCAAAGAGTCTCGATTAAATGTTGTAATTTTCCATAAAAGCACATGTAGTGGGCATAAAAGGCCAGTTTGAAAAGAAAAATGAAGAAATGAATGGAGAGGAGAATGTGAAATTATCCACTTTAAAATCTAATGGCATTTTCCTTTTCAACCATGTCTGATTAAACCTTTGCTTCAAGATGTGTCTTTATGTAATGTTCTTGTTCAGGAGTGCACATGTGTGAGCGGTTGCCGGGGTTTCTGCGCTCAGCCTCCAACGTGTGCGTGCGCGCAGGTGTTTGTGCGCTTCGACAATAACCCACAGCGCAGGAGTAATTCAAAATAGAAACTATGTACTATCCTCTGGATGTTCTTCTGTTATTTTCCCTCTAATAAAGCGCTCGCTGCACAGGACACTCGCCTCAGCTTTTAGCATCAGCCCATGAGAGGAGACGGCGAGTCGACATCTGAGTGTTTTTATACACTTTTTAGCCTATCTGCCAGAGGAGACAGTGCTTATTTAAGATCATTTTTTTTTCCTCCTTCTGGGCTTTTTACAGCCCAAAATGCACCGTGCCTATTCTTCCCGCTCTCTTCCTCCAGGTGAAACAGCACACCGACATTTTGCTCTTTAACTGCGAGCTCTCAGCCACTACCACCGCCGCGCAAAATGGAGATGCTGGAAAACTTTAAATTGTTCTCTTTCCAGAAGTCGGAGGAAATGCAACAAAGTCTTACGTATAAAATAATAACAACAAACAAAAAAAATAAGAATTAAACAAAAGTACAGCCTGTTTTGGAACAGTAAACAACGACGCCGAACAGAGTGCAAAGTCTGCAATTGCAGTTATTATCGTCATTAAAACGAACAGAATTTTATTTTTTATTTTTTTAAAAAGAGCATTTGCATTAAAGGACATGTGGGTAAAAAGTATAGAGCGGATTCATTGGCTTGATAAAGCTCCTATATAAAAGGCACTTAGAAAAGGTTACTCAAAGCTCGAGGAGCAAATAGAAATACATTGTTTTACCGTTTCCCCCCAACGTTTTTTACTCAGACAGTTGTGTTTGGCATTTAACAAAAGCTTTTAACTTTTCGATCCAGCGTAATTTCAGAGCACAATAGGACATTTTAGCACTGTAACTTTCCAATCCTTATGCACCTGAACTTTTCATGTCTTTTGTGGCAGTGGATGATTTCTGCTTTTTTTTCTGAGAAATTACAGTGATCACAGATGCATTATGGCCGGACCGGTTTGCTGCTGCAGCCTCCCCAGCGCTGCAAAAGTGTGAGAGAGAGGTGGGAAAGGGGCGAGTCGGGTGAGGAGGAAATGCAGTTTTGTGGTTTTTCGCTTCATGCATTGGCTCAAAGTGTTCAAGCCCTAAACCGTCTGACGTTGTGCTTCTCATTAGTCTGGACAGAGATCCTTGATGCAGTCGACAAGATGGCCGTTCCAGGAGGCTAATTTCTTTGTTTATGTTCAGTTTGTTTTTTGAAAAACAGAAGTTTTAAAACGATGCATGTAAATGTCATGTCTGTTAGAAAGCTGAGGTCGACCCTCGTCTCCACAGAATCACATTCCTCTACAACTCAACTGCATTTTCAGAAACATACATTCTGCAGGATTGTAAAGCTTCATAAATCTCATAAATCTGCAGTGTATGTTAATGCTTCACTGACCTTTTCAGTCAACCAATCATACATCAGACGAGGTGGGACTTGTCTTCTTGATAACAGAAAAAATGAAGGAGAAGCTTCAAACATGCAGTGAAAGGGTCGTATTTTAACCTAAACCTGGATATATTTCCTAAACCCCAACCATGCATACCCTTAATCAAGCTTCTACCATGTCAATGTGTCTAACAAAGCCTGATTTTGATCTAAACTTAACCAGAGTGAGTAAAAACAGAAGACCAACGTTCTGTCATCTATGAATCTTGGTTCTCTGGTTTATGTCACTATAATTCTATCTCCTCTTTCAAACTGTCTGCCTTTCCCACCAGTTCACGGCTCACAGATTACATCTTTTATAAAAAAGACGGCATTGAGAATGTAGTTTAGACGTATAGGAACATAATTTTGTGGAGACAGGGTAACACGTTTGGTTAAAGCTGAACTACTCGGTTAAGTTCAGGCACCAAAAAGTTCTTGGTGAAGCTTTGGAAACGTTTACGGTTTGGGTTAAAGTTCTGCTTCAGTTTAATCATTATGCATTAAACAAGCACGAGCAGGAACTCTCGTGAGTCCATCTTCCACATAGTGACGAACAACCTGCAACTTTTATGTGACCACTTGTACGTTAGTGTTTCCAATTTTCCCCTCCAGAATCTCCGTCAACAAAACGACCCAACCTTCATGTTGAGGATCATCTGTGGTGACGAGAGGCGGGTCTGCGGCTACCGTCCACGGACCAAACAGCCGTCTGTGAAGTGGGAAAAACCTGCAGTGTTCAAGGAGAGCGACCAAGAGGACGCGTTCTGATTCCTATAACATTCTCATGGTTGTACACCAGGAAGTAGTCCCCCAGTGTCGGACTGTCAACGCTGACGATCATTCAGCGCAGCATCATCGATCAGTCGCTTCTTTCAGTAACATGAATTGTTTTGTGTCTGATTCAGGAACCAGAAAGTGCTGAAATAAGTCCAACAGATGTCGAAATTAGACTGAAATCTTCAGTAAAACTAATTTTGCTACCCTTGGCTTCCTGCCATCCAACAACTGTGTTGCGTTTCCTCGAAATATTTTTGTCATGTTGTTTACTAGTTCAGCAACAGAAGGACTGTTGGCTTGTTGGTAACAACGAACGACAATAACGGTTGGATGGAAGGTCTCGGTGAGTCGTTGACGTCCCGTTAGCTTGTTTCAAGGTAGAGTTTTATGACTACAGTCTTCGTTTCTGTATTTTCGCAGGATTTTCATAGCATTATAGACCTGCTTTATCCAACAAGTCATGGAAATATCATGTTCTATAACATGTTGTAGAACAATGTGGTTTGAACCTGGTCTTACCCTTTGGTGTCACATTTGAGTGCACAAGATGCCCTTTAGGATCATTATTCAACATGCAGGTTGGCTCAAGAGACCTATAAGTCTATAAACATGAGTAATAGCCTTCATTTTCAATTACGCTTTGTGAGGGGCTGAAGCTTGTCCAGAAATAAATGTAAGTTGTCATGGCTGACATAATAGAAAACGCGTTAAATTGGAAAGAGCGACCAAATCCACATTAGGAGGTTTGAGAGAAGGATTAAGGCATAAACCAGAGTCCAGACTGTCATCCAGAGGAGCAGGTTGGGGTCCTGTGATGTACAGGAGACCATCAATTTTAGATTTAACTTTAGTTTTCTGTGGTTTAGTTTCGGTTTTTGTTTGCTTTCTGATTAGATTGAGTCACCTAAACTACATAGTTAATCACAGTTTGTTGAACACCTTGGTTAAAGTGAGGCACCAAAATCACTTGGTTAGAATTAAGAAAAACGTCACAGTTTGGGTTAAAAACGGGTCGTTCGTCACACATTTGTTCGCCTTGTAATATGTAGTTAAAGGGGGTGTATTTTAAAGACCCCCACGAATGAAAATCCTGTTTTTTAAACCTTGTTAACACGTCCATATGGTGTTTTTTATACGCTTGAAAACACATAATGAGTGAGCAAGCAGCCAACACCACGGATGAGAATTTGCACCTTGAAAAAACTGCAGGACACCAGCGACAGTCTCAAAGGGTTCAGACGCAACAAATCCAAGGAATCTATCGTCACTGTTGTTTAGAATCCAGCTCGAACACACAGAACTGAATTATAACGACAACAACCTAAAGTAGTTTGTTGTAGGTGAGTCGGCGTGACGAATCGATTAGTTTTACCGGAAATATCTTCTAATTATGTAGTTCTGATGCATAGACATGAGTTTTTTGGGGGTTTAATCAATGACAGGAGACAGACTTTGATTAATAGCAAAGCTAATTGCAGCATTTTAGCAGCTAATTTAACGGTTTCATGCAGCCGTTGAATCCACCAGAGTGCATCACATCATACATGTTTGTGAAATCTGTATTTGTGAAGCAATTAGGGAATAAAGCTGTCAAATAAACTCAGAGAACTAAAGACTACAACGTTTTGTAGAACCGGAAAGTAGCTCAGATTTGTAGCCCAGCTTCCTTCGTACGGTAACGGCAAAATCCCGAACGGCGTGATTTGCAAACATGCAGAAAGGGGCCACTGGGCGTTGCTGCCCTGGAACCCATCAAATTAAACCTGAATCGATCTAATCTAACAACACTCTGCATGAGTGTAGGCGTGAGGGAGAATAATTGCATGAACAGACCTTCGAACGGTGCAGGAAAAAAAAAAAAAAAAAGCATTCAGGGCAACAGACATAAAACTGCAAGCGAACAATAAGAGCAAATGTGACGCAAATTATGAGAAAAAAAAAACACACACTGCAAAGACACACACTCTGCGAACAAGACTCAATCAAATAAATTACAGTCCACGCTGGTGCATGATACGTCTCATAATCTGCCCTCGGGTCTCTTGGCCGGAGCTGTGGGAGTGTTTATGAAGGATATTTTAGACACTGACTGACATAAAACCATAAATCAGAGCTTTTCCCGCCTCGGACCTTTAATGGCGCTCAGATCGCCTCTAACGCGGGGAGGCAGAGGTGGCGAGAGACGACGACTCCCGCTGCTCGGACGTTTTATGGAAATTCGGTTTGTTTTCCATCGAGTCCACCCACACGCGCACCAACCGGAAAGGTTGGGGTCAGCACACTTACACTTTTGTCATTTCAACAATTGGAGCTTCTGAAGATGCAGAGTTCCACTAAAGACATTTTTTTTTTCTTTCTTTTAAAAAAGGAGAAGCTTAATTAAATTTCAACATCTCGCTCAATTAATACTTTTTTTTTTTTCTTCTGCAGCCCCTTCGTGTTATTTAGTTTGGCTGAAAATAACTCCTCCACCGCCGCCGCCGCCGCCGCCTCAGGAAGCTGCGTTCTGGTTCTTGTGTGTAATTGGTTATAAGGGAACCCTCCTGCTAAATGTTCCACATTTTCAATTTCAATTTTCTTCAAGTGAGGGCATAATTTTAGATGTGAGGAAAAGGATGGTGAAGCCTTTGTCAGCAGAGGAAGGGTGTTATGTGTGCACACGACATACTTGTGGAAATTTTCTATTCACCCTCCCCCCAACCTCCCGATCATTGCAAACAACATAAAATTGCCATTTCACAATTACGCTTCTAATTTTCTCGTCCCAGTTTGTGTTTTTTTTTTTTTCCCTGACTTCCCCCTCGTGTGTGTGTTTTTTTTCCCCCCGCATTACCGGGAGCTTTAACATAATGGGAATAAAAGCAGGAGGCATGCGGTTGGTGTTTACGAGTGTGTTTGTGTGCAGAAACGAGAGCATCCGGACATTAGCGGAGAGGAGAGGAACTGATCAGGAACAATCTCGTTTCCACAGGGTCAAACTTTCCCCTCTCCGCTCAGGTTAGCTGCACAAGACGAAAAGTCAGGGACACAATTATTTTGCCATTTTTCTCCCCCCCACCTCCCCCAAAGAAAAGGAGAACATGCTGAAAGGAAGAGCTTTAAAAGAGGTCACCCAAACTTGCCTCGCTACCCTCTCACTTTCCCAATTCAGTCGGGGGCGAATGGCCTTGGTGGGGGACTGAGCGGCTGTACACATTACGGCCGAGTCTCAACAGCCGGAGCCGAAGCAGGCCTGTAATTTCTGCCATTTGAGAGTGTGAGCTGAAAAGCAGAGTGATGGCCACTTTTCTGTTATTATTCCTTCGGCAGAGTGCTCGCCGAAGGAAACAACCGCGCTTTAAGAACATGTCCATCAGTCACCGGCAGTATTTGGAAATGGTATTTGTAAAAAAGTAACTCTTGTCAGGTTGTATCGTTAACTTTGAAAAGGCGCTACGGCGGCACATGTTACAGTATATAATATCCCAGCCTGCATCTGTCCGTCCTCGCCGTCCGCCTGCGATTACGTGGCAGCAGCTGCTGTTTAAGAACTCGCCGGTTTTTAATACTCGGATTCATGATTGACGAACAGCAGGTCGCCAAAAGTTTTCTTGTTGCCAGAAAGTGAAATATCACAGCGTTCGAATATGTTTTCAAGTTGCTCGTGACAGCTGCAAAAAAAAAAATCTATAATGTCCAACTGGATTAAAGGAAAATGTTCCCTCACAGCAGGTAAATTAACTCACCGGGAAAAAATATACACGTAACCAGAGCAGCAAAAAACAGTAAAGCAACCTTAATTAATCAATTAATTTTCCTGTTTGTAATTCTTATTATTGTTTATTATTGTTTTTACGCTTCGCTCTGTGTTAATTCCAGGCGGTGTCATTACGCTGCGTTTATTTCTAATTATTTTACTTCATTTTTCAATTCTTACAATCAAAGAATCCAATAAAAAATACATTTGAAACTTTTATTTTTCCCCCCATTACTTAAATGTTAGATAAGCTTAATTCAAAGAATGATTAATATAGTTAATTTAAAAAAAAAAATAAAATAGAATTCTAAGTCTTATTTCAGGATTTCAGCAGCTACGTGTCGGACGAACAGCAGGTCGCCGAAAGTTTTCTTGTTGCTGGAAAGTGAAATATCACAGCGTTTAAATGTGTTTCAAGCTGCTCGTGACAGCTGCTAAAAATATATATATATATATGATGTCAAACTGGATAAAAGGAAACATAAATGTTCACTCACAGCAGGTAAATAACTCACTAGGAAAAAAATACACGTAACCTGAAAGGCAGATATGAAAAAAAACAGTAGAATAGCCTCAAAAAATTAATTTATTTTGCTGTTTATCATCATTATTATTGTTAATGATTACAAGCTTTGCTCGCTCTGTTAATTCCAGCTGCTTCTATTTCTAGTTATTGTAGTTTGTTTTTCAATTCTCACCGTCAAAGAATCCAATTAAAAAATGGGTTCCAAACTTTAATTTTCCTCGATTATTTCACCAGTGGTTAATTGTTCCTGAGCTTAATTTTGACAGTTTTATAGTTGTGGTTTCATAATTAGATTTCT
>NW_007578150.1:470271-471276 GCF_000690725.1 Stegastes partitus | reverse complement strand
ACGTAGATTGACCGGTAAATCGAGAGCTTTGCTGCCTTGCTCAGCTCTCTCTTCACCACGACGTTCCGGTACAGCGACCGCAACACTGCAGACGCTGCACCGATCCGTCTGTCAATATCACTCAATGGAGCGTGAGATTGACAATATTCGGATATTCATCATTAATTGGACCTGAATATCCAGAGACCACAAAGTGCTATTCAGACCAGCCCTACTAGTTATTACACCAGCTATAAACAATGAATATTAACAACAAATGATCCTTCCAGCATCAAGCCCTCCTTGCATCTCGACCTCCGTCTTGACAATCCGACAGTCTTGCTATCCGACATAAAAGAAGGTTTTACATTTAGAGTCGGATTATCGAGTCACGACTGTATTAATTTCGGTGTTTTGCCTGTGGTTGGACCGTACCATTAGCATCCAGGGGAATCTACAGCCAACCAAAGACCCAGTTATGTGTCATATAGCACATCTGACAAATAATAAATAATAATAATAAAACCAATATACTGCCTGCAAAATAAGGTAGCTGATGGATCTAAAGCTCTATATGATACATGACGTAGTCGTGTAAATGGTTCCTTGGTTGGCTTGTAGACTCCCCCTGGTGCTAATGGTACAGCCCAACCACAAAGTACAAAACAGGGAAATGGAAAATCTTACGGTTTTTCTTTTTTATTAATATTTCTTTCTGCTCAAAAATCTAGTTTCGTCTTCGTTTATTTCTCTCATCCATGTTTTAGGTCAGTCAGACGTCTGTGTGAGAATTCTTACGTGGCCATTGTTGCTTTATGTCTTTATATGTTAAAAAACACCAACATCGATGGCAGATAATTATAGCGGCTCCAGCTTTAAACTTAGCTCGGTGTTGCTGCACCACTAAAGCCTTTACATCTGCATTAGCAGTTCAAAGTCAGCAGGTATGCTGAGCTTACAGTCAGAGTTTTCAGTGTCACGAAGATGGCGTAATAATTAAATACATTTTGAGCTGTTACGTATTCT
>NW_007578150.1:452849-469541 GCF_000690725.1 Stegastes partitus | reverse complement strand
CCATGGTAACTGATGCTGTGGAGCAAGATCTCCATGGTAACTGATGCTGTGGAGCTTGATCTCCATGGTAACTGATGCTGTGGTGCTACATCTCCATGGTAACTGATGCTGTGGAGCTAGATCTCCATGGTAACTGATGCTGTGGTGCCAGATCTGCATGGTAACTGATGCTGTGGAGCTAGATCTCCATGGTAACTGATGCTGCGGTGCTAGATCTCCATGGTAACTGATGCTGTGGAGCTAACCTGGTCCAGGTTATGTTCAGAGTTTTGGATTTAAATCGGCTGGAAAGAGCGTCTCCCTTTAACCAGATCGTTTCCTGACTATTATTTATGAGGGATACAGATTCTCAGCAGAGGGAATGTGTTTTATCTGCAAGCATACTGAGTTCTGTGTTACTAATATCACTGAATGAAGCCGTGTAGTTACAATATCGCACACTGTATGTATCGCGTAGCCATAGGAACCAGACGTGTATTTAGTTGGTGATGCAGAAATCCCATAAATATGTTTTAATGTTTGGTCCGTTTCCACTGCTGGTGCTGCAGCTGATAGAACACAGGTTAGAAAATGGATTATTCTGCTGGCATTTATTACAGAGAATATTCAATCAATAACATTAGTTTCGCTTTGATTATGGGACAGAGTCAGACCTGAATGCACTTCAATACAAGACCATGTTTAAATATATGAAGTTTAAAGTTTAACTTTAACGTGCAGCTGTCTGCTGGAAATAACTGGCTGCATCAGTATAATATTATTACAAACAGTTTTCTATCAGCATTCCTGTCTTGCACCATTTGCAGTACCGTCATCACTTTTACATTCCTCGTTGTTCTCCATTAGAACAACGTGCTGACTGAAGCAGCTGCACACGATCGTTTCATTTAGTGCAGAAGAAGAGTCACGTGACGCCTTAAACGCCTCCTTTTATGTGAACGCGCAGATTTTGAAGCAGAAAGCCTGAAAGAAAGTTGAAAACCACCTTCATGATGCGGCTTTAGATTTTATCAGGCCGACTTACACAACGAAAGCCTGGATATGTTGAACTGGCTTCGTAGTTTAATCTCAGGACAATATGCACATTAGTGTGGACAAAGTCTTTAGCTAAATCTTAAAAGTTAAAAAAAGAGCACCTGTCCAGGCTGGGATCATGAAAAGCTGCGTGAAATAAACTCCAAGTCACTGTGATTGTTATCAGGAGGAACTTTTGTGCGTCATTGGACGCCAAGTTACGTCTTCTACTGACCGTAAGCATTTCACGTGTTATTTTAAATGACACACAACAAAGACTATAGTGCCTAGACATGTACATGCTATGGGTTCATACAAGCTGGTTCCACAGGAGAGAACCCTGGAAGCTGGATGCTTTAACTCCCTTCTGCCTTTAGCAACTTGAGAGTTTAAGACAAAAACATGAGGAGACTTTTGAAAATGCTGCCAGTGGGAGTTTGGTTTGAACTTTTGTGGACACATTTTTTGATTCTGGAAAGTTGTGCATGATCTTTACTCAGGTGCAAAAACATTGATCTAATTCATCGTATATGTGCTTCCATAGCAAAAACAAGATTTGCATTCAGTACATTGTTCTCTGATCTTAAAATGACTGATTTCATGTTTTATTTGATTGATATAATAAGCAGTGGGTGAGTCTCTGTTTAAACCATCTGCTGTGTTTCTAGATCTGTTCTCTTTCAGTTCCTTCATTTAAATGACACGAGTCAAACAAATACTAATGTGGGTTTTAATTAACTTTTGTGATGAGAGAAAATGATTCAGCGCACACTGACATTAGCTGGTGTGTAGCTGAGTTTTGTCCTCTGCAGTGGTCAGACTCAGCTCATAACAGAACTATGATGGGTGCAGCAAGTTCAGGCCCGTTCTAGCTGCACTGTTAAATAAATACATACATCTAACAATGTGTAAGTGTTTTATTTTCTTCCTACAAAATAAGTAAAAGAAATAGAGTAATACAGTTACGGTAAAGGGCTGCAAGGTGGCACAGTTGGTTAGCACTGTTGCCTCACAGCTAGAAGGTCGCCGGTTCGCATCCCGGTGAAGAAACCCGGGATCTTTTTTTGTGGAGTCTCTATGTTCTCCCCGTGCAGTGTGGGTTCTCTTCAGGTTCTCCAGCTTCCTCCCACACGGTCCAAAAACATGTTGAGGTTAATTGGTGATTCTAAATTGTCTGTAGGTGTGAATGTGAGTGTGCTTGGTTGTCTGTCTCTAAGTGTAGCCCTGTGATAGACTGGTTACCTGTCCAGGTGAACCTGCCTTCACCCTGAGTCGGCTGGGATAGACTCCAGCCCCCCATGACCCTAGTGAGGATTAAGCGGCGTATAGATGATGGATGGATGGATGGGTTACAGTAAAAAACTTGGGGAAAAAAACTAAAAATATTCTGTACAATAATGGCATTTTTACACAATTTAAATACAGTAAAACACTGGTAGTAATATTATATTTACACAGTGTGTAAAAACAAAAAATACATTTTTTTATGTGGAAAATATTTTACAGTTGTACAATATGTAAATAATGTAATAATGTAATTATATATTATCTGTAATTTAACGAACCAGGGAAAATTAGTTAAATAACAGTTAAAGTTCACTGTTTATCTGTCTTCAATGTGTCTATTTTGTTCTCTCAAATGACTGCAAACATCTGTAAAATAATGATGTTTTTGCTGATTTTAATACAATTAAAATAGTGTTATTATATGACAAAGGAACAAATTGCCATTTGAAAAAACAAAGATTGTTAAAGTTGACATTATTAATTTTTTTTTTACAGTTAATATTTAAACTAATACTTTTTTTTGTCTGTGATTACGAGTTGTCTCTAATTTTAAAAACGATGGAAAAATCTGAAAAATAACAGTAAAATGTTCCCAAAAAAAGGGTTAAAAACTGATAAAAACATATATTTTTCAAATGTACCATTAATTTTAACAATAAACTTAAATAACATTTACAATAAGTGTCTTTACTTGCTATAGGTCACTGCAGGTTCAACACACTGATCATTTATACTCTAGAATGTGAGTATTTTTTGCATTTAGGTTTAATATTAGCAGCACATTTAGTATCAGTTTAACAAACGAGAGCCATGAAATGCATCAGTCCATCCTTTATCACCAGCTGTGGTGCGTTTAATGGGTATTGAAGTATTTTAGCTGCAAACTAGTGCACATTTGTTGCATTAGCGAGTAGTTAGGAGTTAAGTGTAAGCAGGATTTGCTGGCGGTACGAGAGAAAAATCATCAGATTTATCCTGCAATCAAACATCAAGTGGTTCCTTTTACATGTTTTTGTTTTGCATCACGTTACTGAGCTGTTTATATTAACGGAGCCTCCATCTTTATTGGCTTTTATTCCTGTTTTCTACACGTGGAAGCATTCGTCCTCCAACTCCAATTAAAAGCAATTTGCCAGATTACTTCCACGTCGCCGGAGTGCTCCTCAAGACGACTCGCCAGGTATTATCAGCCATGCTGCTGAATAAAGAGACGCAATACAAGCTGATGCACGAGGAATAGCCTTTGCATGTCATTATCATAATAGCTGCCGAGGCGTAAAAAAACAGTTTACGGGCCGAGACGACATAACGCACGACGGAGGGGCGTGAGCGTACACGAGTTTACTCAATAAGGAGACGGAGTTTTCAGCTGTGGATGGTGTCCTGTTGTTATCGTCTCTCTTTCCTGCTGCCGCTCCGCTCTGTTTTCAGACGTTAGCAGGTAAATGAGTTCTTAGTGAGTATTAACTAAGATCAGCGGCGGTTATCTGATCGGAGCAGGTCACATGGAACAAAGGCCTCTCCTTTTGCTCCAGCCACCTGCACTGGCCACTACAAATGAGCCTGAAAGCCTTGTGTGTGTCCATGTGTGTGTGTGTGTGTGTGGTTTACCTGCATTTGTGCATGTGACCAAATGCTCATGTAAGTATGTTTATCTATGCATCTATGCATAGCTGCATGTGTGTGTGTGTGTGTGTGTGTGTGTGTGTGCGTCTCCAGGGCCGAGAGGTCGACAGATGCTGCTTCTCAGTGAACACAATGAATTACTTATAGGCCGTTAAGCCAAACACGGCTGCTCTGGCCGCCGGTTTACCCAACACTGATAGGGCCATCTGCCGAGGTGACTCTGCCTTCTCTTTACGGACACGAAACCAGACGCTTATCTGCCGGGTGGGGCCGTCGCTGCTGATTAAAAACATCAGGACTTCTACGATTGTCTGCGCGGATTTGGACATGTGTGTTCTGTGCAGGTGTTTGTAAGAAAAAAACAATCAAGGTGTGTGGGCCTCGAGGCTGGGAGGCAGTTTAAGTCCTGGGGGAAGGAGCGAGGGTAAACGAGGGGACTTAAAAGTATAATCCGACCTTTTAGGAAGAGTTTGCAAAAGACAGAAAATGAAAGTTCAGAGTTAAATGTGGTAAAAGATGTTCAAACCTCAGATAAAATAATAAAAGCACCAAAAACGCCACATTCAGGTACGGAAATAAAAAAAAACAAGTGGAATAAAAACAGAAAATGGAGGATAAAAATCATAAAAACAAGGCTAAGAATAATTATAACCTTAGAAATAGGTCGAAATAAGTAGATAAATAAAGTGTAGACGATAACAAAAAGAACAAATACAATTTAAAAATCAATTAGATTATATTATAAAAGTAGAAATGTGCCAGAACAGGTGTTCACTGTTTCAGATTGTTCACTTCAGGAGACAAAAAAACAAAACAAAACCCCGGGTCAGCAGAGCAGTACAGGGAACGTATGACTACATGTGATTTTATGTTAAACATACAATAATGATTGGTAACAACGGTGTAACCCCACTGAGCAGTTTTCTATGGACTGGACGTCTAAATGTGGCTTTAAAGTGAAAATTCAGTGGACGTCTTTACATTTAAATACATGTTAAAGTGACGACATGCTTATTAAACGTATGTTCAATTTTAAAAACAACTGTGAGGGCGAGCACAAAGACAAAAAAACAGACATTAGCGAGGATCAAACTGGCATCTCAGACATTTCTACGTTAAATTTATCCAACTGAAGTGAACGGCAGCCTCACAGATCAACCAGAGCCTTATGGTGTACAAGATTAATGGGAATATAGTTTATTGAAGGTGGATGTAAATGGTATAAATGTATGTTTATATGTAAAAAAAAATAAGACCTTGATGAGCATGCATGATGTAGAAATGGGCACTAAAACTATGACAGCACAATATATGGACTGATTAGATATTTACAGCTGTTCAGCCTGAGCTATATCAGAGCTACATACAACTCTAGTATATAGAGTATAAAGACTTCTATACTGTATGCTAACATAGTGCTAAGCTACTGATATTTACCAGATACAATGCTAACATGCCCTTAGTTTAACATGTTAGCATGCTAATGTTTGCTAATTAGCGCAGAAAACAAGCTACATCTGGGGCTCATTAATTGTGCAGGTATTTGGTTCATAAATCAAAGCACTCGAGATGGAAATTAGCCTTGTGCTAAATCCGGCGTATTTACTGCGACCTGAGATTGTACGTGCATTAATACGCACTGTCCCGTCTAAATAGACAAATAAAAAAGAGAGACTTTGACCTGATGGTGACTCTAGAAGATTAAATTTTTCACTAAAAACTATCTTAAAGCGTGAAAACATTCAGTTTGTTGGTCTGTTATGGTGCGAATAGTTGTAAAAGTCTGAGTGCCGATAACTGACACATGAGGTAAGAAACCACTGTGTTGCTGTGTATGATGAGCAAAGTCAGGAACTATTGGCGCTAGTGTTGTTGGTGTTTGAATTACGAGGCTTTGCGCTTTCAAACAATGTATAGTTTGTTAAATTTACTTCAAAACAGGCCGATTAAATTTAAACTACAACAACAGAATTTTCACTTTGTCCATGTTAAAGTGGTTAACGAGGTAAATCTCATTAAGGTTATATCTATTAAAGAGGAGAAAATCTGTCATTATTGTGAGTTATTTTGATTACAGTTCACACATACAGTCAATGTGTAGAAACTGTGCAGCCAATTTTATAGAAATCCATCCAACAGTTGTTAAACATTTCCCTAAAGCCACTAGGTGTGAATGGGGAGGAGGTTGGTGTAGATGGACGGGTTGACAAAACACTACACTTTAACACAGCAGTTATTTTTCTACTTAAATACAACCAAATCGCTACTGCAGCACCGTCACATGTTGGTTCACAACTTCATCAAAATGACAGGAAGCTGAATTTACTTCCCAAACACCTGCTTATACATTACATTTAATTTGTCCTCATTTGAATCCCAAACTGAAGACTGAAGCTGCAAAGGGTTAATTAAGATCTCATTTTAAATTGTAATTGAGTTTGGTTTTTTGGTTTACATTTCCCACAGGATTTCACAGCGCCGAGTGTGTGTGTGTGTGTGTGTGTTTGTGTGTCTAAGAGCGTAGGTGTACAATGCGTACCTGATGGTGTGTGTGCAGATGTGTTTGTGTGAGATATTTGGAGTGGTTGCCATGCTGACGGGACAGAGTTATAGATTGGGAAGGTCTCTCTGAAATGACGCCTGGACCTGCTGCAGTCAAACTGAGCTGCAAGTGAGCGCAACATTTAACTGAGTGAATATAGAGCAAGAGTCTGTAACAGTGCTGCCACATTCACGCCATCTGATTTATGTAGCTTGAACCCATTCTGAATACAACAGCATTGATAGTCTGAGATGTCCTTTAAAATGCATAAAACCCAGCAACAGAAGCACTATGCACATGCATTAAAGCACAAAGCGGTGAACTGAACAAGGAAAAACTTCAAGACATAATGCAAAACAGATGTTAAACTGGAGGGTTCAGTTCCACATTTACTCGATTTCATTCTGCATTAAAAGAATACAACCACCAGTAAAGCTCAATGTCCACAAATCCATTGTTTTTTTAATACAACATATGGAGGTTCTAGGTTGTAGGCAGAGCTCCCCAGACCTCCACCTCACTCCCGGCTCTTCCAGGAGGGACACCGAGGTGTTCATAAGCCAGCCAAGAAACATAATCCGTCCAGCTTGCCCTATAGGTCTGCCTTGTGGAAACTCAAAAAACACAGAACATTTTGCTGGGTGTATGGCAGATTTTATGCAATGTGGAGAACACCAGAGTTTGTCCAGATGCTCAAAAAAGAAGCACAAACGTAACGGCTTTCATAGTGAACCGTCACAAATTCCCTTTGATTGTCAACATACATACAGTAGATGTTAGCGTGAATCTGTCATCAGTTTTCATACCATGTAAGAAATGCTGAGTCCTTCCATCCTAAACTAAAACCTTTTCGGGGGTAAACCTGTCTTCTCTTCTCTCTTCTCTGTTGAGCTACACAAAGACTTCCACAGCAACAAAGACACATCACCTCGAAGGAATCCTAAACAGATATGTGAAGCACCTCAACCGGTACCTTCGGTGTTACTTTTTCGTGTTGGCAAGAAAATTTCGTCGTCTTCCTAAGTTTGTGACTGACCGTACGGACTCCTCCGTGTGAAACCCAAAATGTTTGTCCATGCAGCTGCTACGCTACAAAGGCAATACTATGTAAATATGTAGATACGACTTCCTGCACATATATGGAACAAAGGAAACTAGAAAACCTCTGCGAGTCCTTCGTGTCCTTCTGCCACCTTCCACCCCTACCGCCGACTTTATCGCTCTTTCCCACCAAGTCACAGCTCACAAATTACATTTATTTCTTAGCAAAATGATGTTCCCTTTAAAATGTGATTGTGAATGCAGTTTGGTTGTATGGGGACGTCATCTTGTGGCGTTTTAACCTGCTGTTTACATACATTTTCTTTCTCCGTTTGCTTTGGTTTACAAGGATATTGCAAAGCTACATATCTGGTGAAGTTGAGGAAAAGATATTGGTTTGGGTTAAAATACACCAGTGTCAGTTTCTGTTTTGTTTTCAGTCACTGTCTGCTTTTGTTTGAGCTACAGATATTTGATTAAAGTCAAGAACCAAAACTCCGTAGTCCGGTTTAGGAAAACATCAAGGTTTGGGTTAAATGCTAAACAAGACACTCTGGTGGTTTAAAAGATTGCAAAGCTGATGAGCCAAGACTAGTTCCCGAAAAACATAACATTTTACAGACTTTTTCATAACAATAATATGTTTTGTTCTGTGAACCCATTAAGCTATGACATATTTTTTTGATGAAACTGGGCTAACTCGAACCTGAAGTGGTTAATCCTCAACTTGACTGAAAACTGCCCCAGTCAATCCCTAACGCCACAAAATTAGGTTCTTATACAACTACACTACATTCTTCAATACATTTTAAAAGGAGCGTACTTTTGCTAATTAACATAATTTGCAGCCTGTGACTTGGTGGTAAAGGTGGGCAAGTTTGTAAAAGTGACCAGATTTTTACCCAAAACAACAGGATTCCTGTTCTATAGTTTCTTTTTCTGTCATTTTTTGGGTAGGTTTAGGCACAAATACTACATAGTACACACATGTTAGAAGCTTGGTTAAGGTTAGGCACCAAAATTACTTGGTGAGGATTTTTAAAATGTCACGGTTTGGGGGTAAAATACGACTAACTACATATTTGAAGCATCTCCACCAATATCTAGAATGTCTGAAAAGGTAAAGCTGTAAAATACTCAACAAAAATAAGGAGATAAGCTCCAAGCAAACTTAATCTGAGAATCACTACATTTCCCTTTAAATTTAATGGAGTTTAGTTGTTTAGAAATGTAATTTGTTGCTCCAGTACAAGCTGCAGGTCACCAGTCGATGAAGCGAACAAGACTGCATCATCTGCAAAAAGAAAATATAGAATCCCGAACCCACTACCAAACATGATATAAGGTCATGTTGCTTTTGTTTTAAGCTGAAATGTGTTTGTGCTCTAATAAACCAAAGTGTGCATTGACAAGCAGCTGAATACTTTCACTTTCTTACACATAGCTTCAACTTTGGGACTATCTATATATGTATTCATAAAACTACCAGTGGTCTCCGCACACAGCCAAACATTTCAAACCTGCAAGTTATTTGTTTTTCTGCATGTAAAAACATTAGAGTAAATGTGGACTTTATTAGTGCCCAGTTTATCAGAAGAACTGCCAGCTATTACTGCCGGTGCTGTTTCCCGTTTTTCTACTTCTGAAATCACCAAATGACACTTTTCATTCCCCCCCACCCCCACCACCAGAACACCGCATTGTTTGTCAAAATTGAATATAACAGCAGGTCGTGCAAAACATCAGGGAAAAAAAAAAAAAAAAAAGTCACACCAAACTGAAACATTATCCAAATTTCCCCATGGGAGACCATTAATCTATTATTTCATCTAACAAATGTCACATCATTTTTAGACTCCTTCGCTGCGAGTGCGTTGCAGGTATTTGCTGAAATAATCGCGTGTCACTGTTTTTGTCTTTGTGTGACAATACTCGATTAAATGACTGTTTACTCGCAGAGTTGGCATTTGTTCCTCTTTTTGTTATGATACGTCCGACACATGATGAGTGACAGCGAATCCGTGTTAGTGCCAGTGAGACAAATATGAGGGTGATCAGAGCCCTACACGCTATATAATTTGGTTTTAAAGGCTTTCATCTAGATTTCAAGTGGAAATATTAGATGCACCAGTTGGTAACATCTGAGTCTTATGGTTATTTTTTCACTGTGTTAAAGGAATAATTTGAGAAATAACCTTATTGGCTTTTTTGTTGAACGATTAAATGCAAAAATAGTGTTTTCTCTGAGCACCAATGACTGTTTTCAGTTGGATTGCCATGACAATTGGTTTTAACATTAAATAGCTGGACTGTTTTGCAAATATCCGTCATATAAATCTTCCAAACTAAAATGAACATGTCAGACATGCACAATGACGTTCTTCTTTGGACAAATGTCGTCACTTTTATGTGTCATGTCTACATGGTTTCTCACTTCGCAAATCTACGATTCACCTGCAGAAATCTGCAGCTTATGTTGTGAATTTCTGCGAGTTTAGTTCTAGTCATAATTCTAGTTTGAGGTATCCTTAATTCCGCTCAGTTCAGGACGTCTTTGCTGTCTTGTTAAAGTTATTTTTTTGGCCTTTGTGCCTTTATTGGATAGTTTTAGTCAGATAGAGACAGGAAAGTAGGGGAGAAGGACATGTGGGAAAGGATCATGAGCGGGAACCGAACTCATGACCTCCACATTGGGACTGTAGCCCTGCACATGGGACGCCAGCTCATAGCGGCGCCCCATCTTTCTGGATATCTTAATGGTGTCCATGGGTTCTCATTTCGCAAATTTACAATTCCAAAGGTTCAAACAGACTCCTGCACACTGTCGAACTGGCAAAAAGACATTTTGGGGTTGATGACGAAGGTTTCGGTGATGTACCACCTATACCAGGGGTGTGGAACTCCAGTCCTCGAGGGCCGCAAGCCAGCATGTTTTAGATGTTTCCCTCTTCCAACACACCTGATTCAAATGATCAGGATCGTGATAAGGCTTCTGCAGAGCTTGATGATGAGCTGATCATTTGAATCAGGTGTGTTGGAAGAGGGAAACATCTAAATTGCGGCCCTCGAGGACTGGAGTTCCACACCCCTGACCTATACGTTGCACCAAGAAATGTGTCTTTGTTGGTCAGACATAGACTTTTGATTGATTGTAATTCCAGTGTCTGATATCTGCACTTTAGTTCGGACTAGTTCAAGATATCTTTAATTCTGCTCATTTCAGGACATCCATACTGCCTTTTTAAGGCATCTTAAACCAGTTTGAAACAGTCAGAAGGAAGCTGTAGGTATTTTAAATTGTAATTCTTCTCTCATTACAGAAGTCTTACAGGTTTCGATGACGTCAAATGATGTCGCAGAGGGCCGGCTTGTTTTTCCAAACTTCCCACTGTAAAGCCCTGCAACCGTAAGCGCACAGGACAAGACATTTTAACGCTACATCAGAGCAGCCTGAAGCCAAAGTTTGAGCACATTTCAAACACGAATGTCTGCTAAATAAAGATCTCGCTCTCCACAAACTCCCAGCTGATGGGCTCTTGCTATTTCACAGGACTCTTAACCTCCACAGCAGCCACAGCGGAGAAAATAATACGTCAACAACTCGTCACAATTACGTTTGAGATACCTGCAGCTCTCATTCTGACTAATCCAAAATGAATAACAGATATCTGAAACTGTGGAATGACGTGACAGATATCTTGAAAAAACTCTGACTAGTCACAATATAATTAAATTAAGATTATATTTAATTAAATAACTGGTCAAAACCACGTTGTTCTTATCTGTCATTTTTAATCTGCAGAGTCTAACTCAGCTGTTAAATGCTAAAACTGCATGAGAGCAAAAAAAAATAAAAAATACTGCACCCAGTGACTTTTTTCAGCCTTTTTGTGCTTCTAGTTGAACACTTTTGAACTACTCTGAATGCTTTGTGGACAAAAAAAAATGTATGAAATGCAACAGAATAGAGAATTAAAGCAGAATAAAACAGGGCTCAGTGCTGCAACTCCTGATTGGTTTCACTGTTGATTCATCAGTCGACTGTATTTTTGATCAATCAGTTTAGCTGTCGAGTTTAGAAAATGACAGAAAGTGGTGAAAAATGTCAATTAAAGAACAGGGTGACGATCAGAAGGGCACTTGAAGAAACCGGGGATTGAACCACCGATTTTACGATTTACGATTGTGACAGAAACAAAACTCTTGGATGGTGGGAGCGATTTTTAAAGACGCAAAGCCCAGAACCAAGACTGATATCACTCTTATATCTGTGTGCTAACGGTTAAGCTAGCTTAGCTTAGCATAAAGATGGGAGACATGATGTCATGGTGAACTGGGAGAGCTGTATAATTTTACTGGGGCATCACTTGTGGCCACCAGGGGGCGTCGGTTAGAACGTTCACTCAAGAGAAGACATTCCTTTTTTTGTTTATATCGTATAAACAAAGGAACATTTTTTGTTTGTTTGTTTATACTGTATAAAACATAACTAGATGGAATAACAGAACTAATACTCTATGTGGATTTTCACCAGTTTGAGTTTCACAAATATACAAAGCTAAAATCCGTACTTCTAGCCTCTTTTCTGGAGGTAAACAAACCAGATACTGCAGACATCTGTGCAAACATCACAATCTAACGTCGCAAATACAAAGATTTTGCCAATGTTTTACAAAGTGTAGCACACTAATAACCTCCAGCTTATCAATATATTTGCATTAACAACAGTAACTGTTTTTTCATCACAAATCACAAATGCCAAGCGATGCGTTGGTCGAGATTACCGTGCAAAACAAACAAACTGAAAACACTGTTACGACGCAAAACGTGTTGGGTTTACGTAGCCGTGTGCAGGCATATACTACCAGAGATAAAATCCAGACAGTGGGCACTGTCAGCACTTTATAAAACATATAAACACCACAGTCTTTTCTCACCAGCACTCCCGTCCAAAAACATTTACAAACTCAATGTCAGGAGTGTTTTTCTACAAACCACCACCACTGCTTCCTTATTGGTTATTTCTCCGACAGCCAACCTTCCTGCTGCGGTTCTTCTTCGCCAAACTTGTTTCTTAATTTTGCACAAAAAAGCTAAATAATAAATCAGATGGACCTTTCCTTGGCCTGGTACTAAAAAACTAAAAAAAAAACAAGATACGATGTGCAAACTAAAACGCTTTAGAGGTTCTGATGGGTGGATTTTGTTGTTGTTGACTGACCTGAACCTTCTACCTGCACACAATCAGACTATTAAACAGATAACACACTCTATGGTACTACAGCCTCAAGCTGGTTTTCAGCCTGAGACCAAAGCTGTGTTACATTTCTACCACAGATCTTCAACAAACAAAGCTCTAAGTCGCAGCAAACTCTTTCCTGTTGATCTCTTTTTCTATTTCACAGCATTTTCGGACAACCTTCTGCCGCCATCGCTTCTCCTGAACTCTTCGATGTCCAATAAGAAACCTCACACAAGTAGCGTCATACACAACAATGCAGACTTTCTTACCCGCTGTTTACACGTTTATGTCTTTGTTGCAGCGTTTTAATTACTTATCTGCACATTCCTGGTTGCGGTTTCTGCTCCATTTGCACATTTTCTGTGAGTTGAGTCTACGTATGCAGGGATTGTTGATTATTATCTTACTTCGTCCTTATTCTGGTATCTGGTAGCCTTTATTTATTTTTGCAGTTTTGTATACATATGTTGTGTTTATATGTGTCTTTTTGCTTCTTTTTGTCTTGTTTAATCTGTTTCCACTTCAAGTTTTATGAATTTTACACAGTGTGCAGCGATCTGAAATCTGACAGAATTTAATTGTATGTTGCAGCCATCATTACTCCTGCTAACGATGCTAAATGTCCAATCAGAAGCCGCTACGTTCACAACCATCCAGACTCGACATTTCTTACCCATTATTTCCATGTTTATGTGTTTGTTGCCTTGTTTTGGTTATTTCTTTGCACATTTCTGGCTGCGGTTTGCACATTTTTTGGTAATTGTATGTATTTGGTGAAAGATTAATAAACTTCTACATCTTTAAGCTATTTTTTTAAGCACAGCTGGATGGTATGAAGACAAAAAAAAAACTGAGGTGCACACGTACAATTCTGCAAACTCTCACATTCCCTGTTTCTAATCCCAAAATGTCTTCATCTTGAGGCGTTTTCTGAATTTTCACACAGTGCCAGACAATCTAAAAACAGTTCCGCGACAAAGAATAACAAGGCCGTCGCTGTGTTCCTGAGTTTGCGCGGCAAAGGTCACCAGTTTAATCCACTTACATTGAATTATTCTGCACATTCATCACTTCGGCCTCGGCCACCGTTCAGACTTTCAATGTTTCTTGTGTCATCCCTCGACATTTTATTCACCTCATGATATGCCAAAGGAGCCGCCTTATCTGGCGGGGTTCTGTGTTCCCACAAGCTTCCAGAGTGGCCCTCGTCCTCCCCACTGTTCTCCGTCCTTTTGTGCGACTACTACAGTCTCACATGAAAAGGCCTCAGACGTGGCCTAGATATACGTGAAAGGGAAACACGGGTTGCATTCAAGTTCGCCCAAAAAGACTGCCGCGCAAATGTCTGCATGAGTCTGTAAGTAGACCCATTTCAAAAGCTGCACACATGAAAAAAAATAAAAAAGATACAGAAAACAACAACAACAAAAAAAAAAAACAAGCACTCGACAACACAATAGCATTTCCCACAATGGTTTCTGAGTCTGGGAAATTAGAAAGTACAATGATGCACACGGCACACAATGGCCTTACAAACTGCTCATTTGTGCCTCTTTTCTGGCGTTTTTCTGCCGTCACTCAGCCGCAGAGACTCGCTGTGACAGATTATGTGTAGCTGTCATCCGCTAAGCGAGTCGGGTTCACACCGAATGTAACATCATTTTTCAATTTCTTCGCTGGCTTCAGACGCCGCCGCCGCCGCTGCTGCTTACAGCGGCAACCAATCGGGGTCGAAACCGTTGGCGACTTTCACATTTACGCTGCTTTTTTTCCCCCCAAGTAAAAAAAAAACAGAAACGTGCTGCGTTATTTGGCTTTTTCTAGCAGTAAAGGAAAAAAAAATGGCGTTAAAGTGGATCCCCGGCGACAACAAAAAAGCAATTTAAAGGCCAGATCTAATTAAACATTTCCAACATTCAATAAAAAATAATCAATAACTCTAAATGCTATGAAAGATGCTAATTTAGATATTCATGGTTATCTCGCACACACGCTGATGACTGCATTCATGAATTCATAATTGGCCCTCCAGGCTGTGACACTCACACTGTGACACCTGGTGAAGCAGCGACCATGATTTGTGTCCTTGCTTACGTTGCTTGTTGATTAAAAGTGCCTCTTTTTTTTTTTTTTGGTTTGTTTTAAGCTCAGGAGGACACCCGAACAGTTTTTTTTCTTTGCTAATATTTTGGCATTTCGTATTAAAAGAAATCAATGTTCTAACTGCGAGCTCTTCTGCTGGTCGAGGGTTTCGTGAGATGTTTGCGTAAATGCACAAATAGCTGATGTTTAAGTGCATTTTTATGATCAAGAGATTGATTTTGTAACTCACTTCTATTGGGTGCACGTCCAAATGGTGATTAACCTGCTGAGGGGTTTGGTGTTCAGGAGATATTAACTCTGAAACAGGACAAGAGGACAGAAAAACATGATTAATAAGGTTTAAACTAAAGTGTCCACTCTGTTCTGTTACTATCAAAATAGAACAAGAATAGAAGATGTTTTAATTAACAAAAAGCAGCGACGCCATGACGTAAAACATCCAGTCGCAGGTAAGACGTCAGACATTATGGCGTCAAAGTATAGTTAAAAGTGCAAATTATGCAAATTAAAGCCGTTAAGAGTGTCATTTATGACTCATAACGTTACTAGATTTTGATTTCTGATGCTTAAATGTATCATAAGCAGCATGTAACCACAAGTTAAATCATAATAAAGTTGTTGTTTTTGTCAGATTATTGTATGTTTTACATGTAAAAATCCAACTAACTGGCTCTGAGCACAGAAACATGTATGAAAAGCAACAGACGGAGGATTAAA
Organism: Stegastes partitus; assembly: GCF_000690725.1. NCBI lineage: Eukaryota > Metazoa > Chordata > Actinopteri > Pomacentridae > Stegastes > Stegastes partitus. Next base: position 453,969 of record NW_007578150.1, on the reverse strand, counting down.
GTCACACAAACAGGCCTCAGTGCCGCAACTACTGATTATTTTCATGTTGACTCGTCTCTCGGGTGTGTTTTTGATTCGTTGATTGGCTGTTTGGGCTGTAAAATGTCAGAATAGTGCTGATCAGTGTTTCCCAGAATCACAAGATGACAAATATTTTGTGCAAAGATTTTCAGTTTAGTGTCGCAGACGAGGAAACACGTGAGAAAATGTTCACGTTTAAGAAGCTGGAATCAGAGGATTTTGTCTTTGAAACGCACTCAAAACACAGTCGATGCAGAACTGGCATGAAATGGATGTAAGTAAAGTACAAGTACTAGATTACAGTGAAGTTACAGTTATTTTGTGTATTTTATTAGAAAATATAGACGTAGCAATCTGTGTTTACATGTATAACACACAATATTGTACAATATCTACGTCTAAAATGTCAAATTAAAGTGAAATATGAAGTTATTTCCATTATCGGTTAATCCAGTGGTTCTCAAACTGGGGGTCGGGACCCACATGGGGGTCCCAAGATCATTTCAGGGGGTCACCAGATCCTTGTAAAAAAAAAAAAAAGTGTATTAGGGCTGTCAAAATTAAAAGTGTATACATCTTCCCACTCCTCTTTTGAACTTGTTGATATATGATTTGATGATGCGATGTTATTAATTATTCTTTTTTGCTCTTTTCAAAAGTATTGTCTTTTGTTTTTATATTTTTTCCTCCTTCATTTGTTCAAAATAAATTCAATTCATTCATTCATTCATTCATTCATTCATTAATTCAAAAGAACATCTACGTGTTAATGTAAAGAGATCAATCTGTGGAATTAACACGTGAAGTTTTAAAGCATTAATGCCTGAACGACAAAGTTTTTACTCATGAGATATTAAAAATTCAAACTGGGGGGTCACAAATATAAACTTATGTTATCTTCGGGGTCGTGGCTCGATAAGTTTGAGAACCTCTGGGTTAATCTGTCGACTGTTTTAATGATTAATTGATTTACCTTTTGGTCTATAAAATGTCAGAAAAGAGAAAATATTCACATTTAAGAGGCGAGAATCTTAGAATTTTTGATATTTTTCTTTAAAGCTTAAACACAAAGACGATGAATCGAGGATTAAATGGAAGT
>NW_007578150.1:446162-450809 GCF_000690725.1 Stegastes partitus | reverse complement strand
GGGGGGTGACGTCAGGTCCCATCAGGGCTGACAGACCTCCTATTGGACCACTGGAGGCTTTTTAAAGGTGCAGGCAGCAGCGGCGGCGGCGCACCGGAGGCTCGTCGCTCCTCCACCGGAGACGCAGCTCCATCCCAACATCCACCCGGCAGAAGGAGCCGCAGCAACGGCCAGGTGAGCACCGAGACTCCCTCCAAATGTTTTTTGTTTTTTGGGGGGGAGAGAGAGAGAAAAAAGAAACGATTCTAGAAAGAGACGCGAGGAGGAGGCGGGTTGGAGGGAAAGGCGCGCACCGTTTTGCGCATTTGGTGACTAGGTGTAATAAAAAGATGAAAATTTGGCTCAGGAGGGTTTTTTAACATCAACAAAATCCACCTCCTGATTGATTTTTCTGCTTTTCCTTCCTCCGGTTTAGACTGAGACCAGGAGGCAGCGCGCGCACCGACCGACCGGCCACGTATCAACAGGTAGGCGAACCCACCTCTGCTCCACATTTACATCCAAAGTGGCACAACCCGCGCGTCAAAGCAGCAAAGTGCAGCCCGAGCAGCTCCATCGATCTCAGGAGCGACGGTGCCCCAATTAACAATAACGGCAGCAGTAATTAGACAGAAAAAAAAAAAGAGAAAAGTTCCTTATCTGTGCTCCCCTGCGTCGTTGCCTCCTGATGGATTATCAGCATCCAGCCTTCTGCCTGTTTGGGGTCAAATGACAACAGCTCAATGTTGACTGGATCAATATCCAGCTCGTCTCCTGCCGCAGCTTTGAAAGACAAGAAAGAAAGAAAGGCAGAAAAAGAGGCGATGAATCGGTGCAGAGGTGAGAACACACCGAGTCTCACTTTTAATAGCTTCTTCCTTTCCTCCCAGCAGCTCACTTGCAATTAATTTTCCCAGAGAGCTGCTGAAATTACAGCTTTTAACAGGCGTGGAGGGAAAAAGAAAGAAAAAAAAAGTGAGATCTCCACACATCTGGCCACATGTTCCAGAGCCCAGCTGCAGTTTGTGAGACAAAGTAAAGGCGCCCAGTGGCGACAGCATGAGAGGTGTGAAGGCCAAGATGTATCATGCATATTACTGCCTTTCTTTCTTTCCTTTTTGTCAAATTATTCCGGGTGATTCGCCTCGGGATGTGTCAGTGACAGGCAGCCTCCTTCTGGCAGGGTTTGAGGTGTCAAAATGGAAACTGGAGCGCCGCCAGGATTCCCTATTTACATACCCGCCAGCCTCCTCTACGCCGCGGAGGAGACTCACAATCCACATACATCCACACCCACATGTACACAACACACATGTCGGCACCAAATGGTGTGACACAGCACATGCAATCTGCAGCCACGGGAGAAAATTCAGCGCTAACAGGTGTTCAAACAGGCCACTCGGTACATTCTTCCAATTATTGCAATTAGATGCTGCCTGGTTACCGCTCCATAATGTACAACTGCTGCTGTGGAGGCGACAGGGACGGAGGGACGGAGCAGCAGGAGTGACAGGAGAGCATCTGATGTCGCGATTGTTGCTCTGAGGGGAGAAAAAAAAAGAGATTCTGTAGTCTGAATGCACATCTAATCCCCCTTTTTATTTTTGTTTTTCTGCCCTGAGTCATGATCAGCTTCAGCAGATTGTCTAGAAAACTGGAGGAAACAGTGTTTGAGTTTAAATAAATCAATGAAAAAGAAAGAAAGAGGGAGCAACTGGTTTCGGGTTAAACCGGTGGTCAGAGCTGGTTCTGTGTTCTGTGGGTTTAAAGTGGACATTAGTTACACTTTAGGGTTATTTTTACTTGTTTTTTTTGTAAATTAATACCCCTTTTCTGTCATTTTACTAGATTTAAAAAAAAAATCTTTCCATTTCCCTTTAAAATACTTAATTTTTCTTTTATACAACAACAATATTTGTAATATATACATTCTGATTTAAATCCAGTAAACAGTCAGCTTTATAAAAGAACAAATCACTATTTGTCAAAACAGTTTTGGGCGATTTTTTTAATAGTTGTTTTTTACAGTCAACATTAAAATTATTATATGTTTTTAAATTTTACTAGATCTTTAATTTTTTTTTTACAATTTCCCTTTAAAATACATAATTTTTCTTTTGAACAACAACAAATGTTTGTAAAAATATATATTTTTGCTGATGTAAATACAGTAAAACACTCATAGTTGTGGTTATAAAAGAACAAATTACTAGTTGTCAAAACACAGATTTTTAATGTGGACATTATTTATAGTTTTGGGTTAGTTTTTTAGTCAGTATGTAAATTAATACTTTTTCTGTAACTTTATAAAATATGATTTTTTGAATAGAAAATTTTGGGAAAAAACAAACTTAAAAATGTATTTATCATTTCTCTTTAAAATACTTTTTTTTCTTTTAAACATCAACAAATGTTTGTAAAAAATATTTTTTGCTGATTTAAATACAGTGTAGGTTACTTTTGGTAGTTGTTTTTGTAAAATTATCATTTACAATTCATGTAAATTAACGTTTTTTTTTCTGTAGTTGTACGAAATTTAAAAAAAAAAGGGATAATCCATAAAATAAGAAACGTCTGTAAAAAAAAAAAAGAAAAAAAAAATCTTGTGTTGATTTAAATACAATTAAACATTGTAATCTTACAGCAAGCACAAATTTTACAAAACAAACAAATAAACAAAAACAAACATACATCATCAGCTGTAAGTTAACAAAAAAGGGAAATCTGTAAAATAACATTCAAGAGAGACGTACCATTGTACAATCCTTCATATCTGTAGTTTTCTTAAAAAAAAAACAAAAAAACAGCAAATATCTCTGAAATTATTTTTTCTTGCTTTTTTTCAATACAGTAAATAAAATAAATATTGTAAATTTACAGTCAAACTCTGTAATAATACTGATTGTTGATGTGGAGATTATTTACATTTATTTTTATTTATTGTTTTTAGATTAAAGTGTAAATTAATACTTTTTTCTGTGATTTTACTCGTTATCATCTGTAATTTAACAAAACAGAAAAAAGCCCAGAAAACAACATTTACATTCTTAAGTACATTTTAAAAGAAATGTATTTTCTACCTGAAAGATGAGACTGTGACAAAAGTCCAAGTATTTTTCAACTTAAGTTTTGTTTTTGTGTGACTACATTTAGAAAAATGTTACACTTCAGTTGATGTTTTCACATTAGGAACTAAACGTTAGAAGCTTGGTTGAGTTTACGCACAAAAACTACTTGGTCTGGTTTAGGAAAATAAAGCATTTTGGTTTAAGAAGCAGCACTTTTACAACACGTTTGAAGCTTCTCCTCCATCTTCCAGGTTACCATAGCAACCACTCCCGCCAAATTTAATATATTACTGGTTTGCTGAAAAGGAGCGACAATACAGGAATAAAATAAATGCGTCATAAACAAACGTAATCCAGCAGAAGAAATGTGTTTTCCCTCAAATATTTGTTTTTGAGGAAAGTCCCGCCCACCGCAGAACCTGATTGGTTAATCAACTCCAGTAACGGCCAATCGACACTGAGAGATACAAGTTTTATAAATGTATCAAATAAATGTAAAAAATAAAGAAACAAAAGCATTTCAACAAAGTTTTAAGTTGGAGTTTGTGTTGTTCTAAATTCTGATACAGATTTTCACTGTGACTGCAAATGTATCATATATCCTGATTATCAGTTATCGGTTTTACTAATCATCAGTATTGATATTTAAAAAAACACAACAGTCGAACCATCACATCCGTCGCTCACAAAATGTTCTTAATTTTGTTTTGTTTTGTCGCCACAGTGGAACTGAGATGTAGGGAATGTGGAGACGAAACAATTGATTGATTAAAATTTTAAAAAAGAATCTAAGTTCTCTGATTCCAGCATCTGAAATGTGAATATTTTCTGGTTTGTTTCCTCATCAGTGACAGTCAACTGAAAGTCTTTGGGTTCCGAACAAAACAACTAATCGACTGACTAACCGACAATGAAAATAATAATAATAATAATGAAATGAGACTCAAACTGCTGCGTTAATCTCAGCCTTGTTCTACAAAATCATTTACAGTTTTGGCTTCAGCTGTCACTGAATGCTCTCTATGTTTGCCAAGTGTTACGACGAGCTCGCTGGGGGAAAGGGAGGTAACATAAAACCTAGATGCTGTGACATATTTTACAGCTAGTTATTCACAAAAGTTAGGATTTAACAATAAACACAAAAGTGAGGCGACTACAGACTAAAGGCTGAGTGCAGACAAACAACACCTCCAGAGAAGAGAGAGTTGAGTTCCTCAGAATGCAGCGTAACACTGATGATCGGTCAAACCCAACATCTAGTGTCTGGTTTGGTCTCACTGAGACGTTTAAACCTTCCATATTTAATGTTTACAACTATTTAAACCAGAGTCAAGCAGCAAGTCTTCATATTTCTAAAGCTGGAAGCATCGTTATAGTTTAATATAGTTGTGTTTATGGGTAAAGCAGGTTTCATGAGTGTATCGGAGCAGCAGGTCACATCGAGTTTCTCTGTTCTGGTTCATTTTTGTTCACCAGTTTGTGCCTTGACTTCATGGTTGAAATGTTTTGTTTTTTGTTTTTTAAATTTATATATAGGAAAACAAATCTTAAATATAATACATATATCTTCACTGTAAGGAAAAAAAATCTGTAACAACAA
>NW_007578150.1:444264-445372 GCF_000690725.1 Stegastes partitus | reverse complement strand
GCAATTTTACTTCAACAAAACAGTGAAAATCTGTTAAATAACAGTAAATATTTTTTAAAAGCATGAATTTTTTACAGTGTAATCATGTTTCCACCATAGACTCAGAGCTTTCATGAGCTAATAGTTATTATTCTTGGAGTAGATGAAGAAGCGACCTTCTGCTTCCTCGTCCTGGTTGCATTTGCAGGAACAGAAAAAGAAAACGTTTCACATTTCCGGTGGGTTTTTATGTGAGATCCAGATTAGCGAGGCTACTTATCTGTGGGTCTAAACACGACGAGGGCAGAGACGAGCCGTGCGATACGTCTGAGGCGTTTCATCAGGACGAGCGCGGGAACATCCTGATTTGATGACTGATTGAGATGTCACACTTTTCACGGAGGGCAATCACGGCGGCCTTATCAGCGAGCAGAAACACAGATAACAGGCTGCCATAAAGCCGGACGGCGACACGCGAGCGGCGTGGCGCTGGATGTCAAAGTACATGTGTGTGGCGCTGAGCAGGAGATGTTTGTGGCAGCTGTCGGCCTTGTTTGAACAGCAATCACAATCAGCAGCAGCAGCAGCCGGGCGTGTGCTTGTGACAGCGTCCTCTTCCTCCTCTTCATCGCCTCCCTCCTGTTGCTTCCTCGTCTTCGTCTTCTTCTTCTTCAGCTGCATCACTTCCAGCAGAGGCCTGGATCTGGATTGAAACTCATGACGGCTTCAGATCTCTTTCAGAAAGCCGTGGAAACAAGGCCAAGAAGAAGAAACCCATGTGAGCGACTCGACTGCTTCTGATCAGATGATTTACTCACAAATTCCTCAGAAGGACAGTCTGAGCAGCAACAGAACAGGATGCAGAAAGAAAATCAGACCGTAAATAAGACAAACATCAACAGAAAAAAAACAAACATGAAAAAACAAATACAAACAGCAAATATCTGTAAAATAATCAGTTTTAGATCATTGGAATGCAGCAAAAGGGGGAAATTTACAGTCACACATTATAAAAGATTATTATTTGTAAAATTACTGATTTATTTTTTTCTTTTTTATGTGGCCATTATTTTTTTTTTTTTAAACAATTAACATTTAAATACTTGTTCAGTCAATTACCTTCATTTTT
>NW_007578150.1:437410-442730 GCF_000690725.1 Stegastes partitus | reverse complement strand
ATTGTTTGATGTGGCCTTTTCATTCGCTGGCGGAAAGTAGACGAGCCGAGAGGGGGGCAGGGCTGCAGACGTGAGGAGGAGGAGGAGGAGGAGGACGGTGGCGTCGGGGTCGCTTGAGGATGGAGGAGAAAAGAGGAAAATGATTATGAAGGTGGAGGGAAGAAGAAGAAGAAGTCGTGCAGCAACAGGCCTGTCAGGCTTTATGAAGCCGCTTCACAGTGATTCACCGACACCCTAAAAACAAGGTCGCCGTGCGTTTGTCATTAATAGAGTTTAATTTTTGAGCCACTGCTGGTAGAAATCAGTTTTAACGAGGATTCTCTAAACATCACACAGTCGGTTCATGTTGTCTAGATGGAGTTTTGATGCTGAAGCAAGTTTAAAGTCAACAGGAAGAAGGAAAAACATCCAAAAACCATCAGTGGGTTTGAAATGGCACCAAACTGGACCAGATAAACATCATCTGACTGTTCTGCTATTGATTATTATATCGATTACTAACAATTTATCCAATTAAAAAAGAAAAACAACAACAAAACATCTTCCTTGTTTTTGTTGACAAACTCTAAAAAACAGCAAAATGTAAAAAGGTTTAAATAGTGAAGTGCAAAACTGTGGAGTAAAACTGGAAACTCTAGCATGATAAAAATAAATAAAAACAACGTGATGTATGATTTAAATCAGCAGTGCAACAATAATAATCAATAATCATCCTAATAATGACCTTATTTGTTCAGCACTTTTCAAAAATAAAGCTGTAAAGCTTCACAAGATGGAAAATGTCAAATTAAAAAACAACTTTAACCAACAAATAAGAAAACACGCAACATAAACTAACTGAAATAGTCAACGGCAAGAGAAATCCAAGTGAAAGCATTTCTTCTTGTTGTGCAGCTGCTCCTTGAATTTCATAGAAACTTTCAATTTTACAAAAATCTGGTGGAATTCACTGCACAGTTGTCGTCTTTTAACGCCGTCACGGTTACAAAATGAAGACCTGAGTGGTGAATGTGTTGTCACTGTTTTATACTTGACAACAGAAACAGAAAAACAAGTCAATGAGAACAGCTTTACTGGAAATAAGCTGTTAAAATGAAAACAACAGTGTATGTGAGCACAGGGAGCAGGAGAGAAGTGAACAGAAACCAGTAAACAGCCTCCTGTGTTTACTGGTGCATGTTTAATTCAGTCATTTTACAAACTGTCTTTTCATTCTGTGATAATCTGAAGTAATCCCAGACTTTAAAAAGCTTGAGTGTTTGGAAATATTTACATTAAACCAAGTTGAACTCTGCTGCCATCGCCTTGACCTGTAGCACTGCTAGCATGACGCAACAATTACGCAGCGTTAATAAAGAAAAGATCAACAGTAGTACCTTAGTTTGTTATAAGAGTTCCTGCTGACCATAAATATTGCTTATTCCCTTTTCTGTTGTATACTAATACTTTACTATACTACTATACTACTTGTACTAAATGATATGAATGCTAATTGGTCAAACGTTGCGCACTAATTAGCATAAAAGCATCCAAAACATTAACTTTACTGCATAAAATCTTTTGTTGTTTGCTTTTGCAGTAAGCAGCCACATTGAAATGTACTTTCACATGTATTAGTAAAATTATTTTTAACACAACTTATCGAATTACTTGCAAAAAGCCTTCAAGTCACTGGTTTGCAGGATCTTGTCGGCCATTTTGAAACCAACTAAATTGTAGAAAATCTTTCAGCAGCATTTCCGTGGGAGAAAAAAGTCCCTAAAAACTGCAGTGCAGGTCTCTACGTGAACTAATTTAACTCTAAATGTAATTTTTTCAGCTGTCTTTATGTTTATGTTGAGTATCGCCATCAACAACATTAAATTCTGCGAGCTCATAAACCCGGAGTTACGTCTGCTAGCTAATATTTGTCGTTGCTTTTGTGCGTTTGGTGTTAGCGTTGTGGCTGAATTCTCAAACGGCCGATTAGAAGGACGCAACTTAATTTTTGAATCTATAAATGTGATTTCAGACACTGCAATAAAATGGTGGAGGGTAATATTAGTCTATATTAAACTGGGAATAATTTCAGCTACAGGCTAACAGCTAGCTACACGTTAGCATGCTGCTCCCCCTCCACGTTAGCTGCCCTGCTAGCACTAGTTAGCAGGCTAGTTAGCTCATAGATCAGCTTTAAACAATTTAAAAACTCCCCTGTAGATTAAACTTTGTGCCATTTAGATGCTTTGTTCTTCATTTGCATTGAAAACAAAACACTGCTTTCTGATCTAAGCTTCAGGTTTCTTTACTTTGTTCCTGCGTTTAGCTACAAGCCTTCAGCTATCAATGCTAACATGCCTTTCCTTGACATTTTTTTTCTTTACATGATTATTTTTTAAAAAAAACTCAAAAAATACATTTAAAAATCACTTTCACATACATCTTGACTACAAAAAAGGAAAACGTATTTTCATTTGGGCATGGCTGTCGCTTTTTGTCTGCTTAGCTACATTAGCTCTCACTGCTAAAGCTAGCGCTGCGGCACAACCAGTAGAAAATAGTGTTTACATCAGTACAAAAATTGTATTCTTTATATACGTGTCTACATTATGTTCAGAAAGTTGCAATATATCTGTTTTATGTCGTTAAAAAGGAAGCAAACATGGATGTCTCAGCTAAACTCCGCTAATCGCAAAAAAATAAGTCTTGAATTTAACAGTTATACTGTTTTTTTTGACAAGCAGAGCCGTCAACACTGCAGTAAAATAACCATTAAGGTGCTAATAATAGCATAGCAGCCAATATAGTGATTGCCTGATGATTTTACAGCATTTTTAAAAAAAGAAATATAGCTAGCGTTTGCAGCTAAAAGACACAAAAGTACCTTTCCTGCTGCACCTTTTAATAATAACAACAATGAAGACACTGAAAAATTATTTAATTAGTAGAGTTGATGACAAAAATCACATTTTGTGTCGTACTTTCTAAAGACAAATGTTATTTATTTGCTGGTATCTCTGCTACAGCTGGTGCTAATGGAGGTAGCGTGCCTAGCCTTCCAAAAAATGTAGGTTTTGAGCAAATAGTCGAGGTTAACGCGTCACAGTGTTACCGTGCCAGGTCAGTGCAAACCAACATGAAAGAAAATCAATCCTGATATTATAAAACTATATGACATTGCTGCAGACGAGCCGTTTGCTAATTTGCTATAACGTTGCCAAACGTTTACGACGTTCTGCCAGAAAAACTATGAGAAATACGATTATTGCCAGAAATGTCATTCATTTAGATATAAAATGACGCCTGTGCCAGGACTGGCAAACTTCTCATTATTGCCAGAATGTTGGCAAACTTATGACTTTTTTTTTTTAATGAACGCAGCATAAATTCCTAACGTGTCTCATTTCAACCAAAGTTACTAAAGAGATGTAAACATGCTTTTAAATGATCAATAATTAGTGACAAACACTTTTCCAATGAAGCTCGCCAGATGTAAAAATGTTAAATAAAACAAAACAGAGCAGAAACTTTAACGACAGGAGAACCAACGAGACGATTTACTTAAAAAGATTCACAGCTTTATGATGTTTAACGTCTAAAAACAGGTTTTTTTTCACTTTTACAGGTGATGTTTATTTCAGTCTTCATTCTGCCAAATAAATAAATAAATCGCAGTAGAGTCAGCTGAAAGGTGAATAAATGAAACCAATCAAGGGCTGACAGATGGTGCAACATCCTAATTATGACAGGTTGCAGAAGAAACAGCGGCGTGCGAAAAGCGAGGCATCAGAACGGACTAACGAGCAGCCGACTGATCGCTCGTCGTCTCTTTCGAGTGACTGCGTGATGAGATTAAAGCGGGACCGACTGATTCCTCTGATGCGATCGATCAGGAGGACGAAGCTCGCCGTCTGCTTTGACATTTGATCCCCAGCTGTTGCACCTTTGCTGCTTTTTTTTTTTTTTCCCAAAGTTGTTTAAAACGAAGCAGAAAAAAAAAAGAAAAGAAAAAGGATAAAAACGCGGCTGCTGTTTAGCTCCTCGCTGCATGCAGGTCGTGAGTCATCATTGGCTCGTAGAATAAAAGACGTGGCTGTCAGTCTGACAAAATCGGAGTTGTCAGCGATAAGAAAAGGATTTATTTCAATAGAACTTACAAAGGACTGTCAGCATAAAGGAAAACACAGATTAGTACAAATAAAGGATCATGTCTGAAAACTGGAAGGTCGGAGACGAGCTCGGAGTCGTGTGTTGCTGCGGCACAAACAGCTGTTCTAGTGCGTTTGCGTGTTCGCTGAAGTTCCCAACACGCCTGATGTATGTTGCTAAATTATTATCAAGAAAAACCTACGACACACCCGCATGAGATCACGTTTAATATCAAATAGTTTCCAGCGAGTGTTTTCATGACAACAGGGCGAGAGGAAAATATAATTAGTGGTGGACAGACTGAGACGCATTTACGTGCTAATTATGTGTAAATACAATCCAGCTGCATTATTGTATTTTCTGTCTGGTCTTTAATACCATGTTTGTGCACAACAGCGCAGGTTAATCTGCACACACACACACACACACACACACACACACACACACAGCTGTATAATATCTATATGTGACATTATCTCAACACAAACAACGCAGATTGTGGCTTCATTTGCATTTCAATGCTGGCAGACCTGCGCACATGTACAGAGCGCAGCAGCACTTACAGTTTCATGTGTCTTAATTGGTAACTATTCACGTTGCTGTGTATCAGACAGGAATTTAAAAGAGAAAAGCTCACGGAGCAGCACGCGTCATTGTTCACGTCTGATTGCGTTTAAACGCTCACATTTCTATCCCGCCTTTCACTCAATAGAAAATGTAACAGCGATTGCAATTATGTATTTCTGTGTGCAGATTTGTTCGTCTATTTTTGTGTGTGAATGACTGCTGCAGTTAACGATTCACATTTTTCACTCCAAGGTCGATGCAGAGTTCTTTAGCGAGAGGCAAAACGCTTCCTCGTCCACCTGCACACTGTGAGTAACTGTCAGCGTGTCGGCCATCTGCCGCCTCGTTTTTTTTCTTCTTTTTTTTTTCCTCCTCTACGCGTCGCATTGTGTTGTTTGTCTGATTGGAGTCGTGTGTGTATTTCTGTTTATTTTTTCCCCCCGAACGTGAGACCTTTTTCCTGCACGTTCCTGCATGTGTGAAGTCTGCTACGAGGTGGCGTGCAGGTGTGAAGCCCGACGTGGCCCGACCGCCTCGTTATGTGCATGACGTTAGTTGGTTTCTGTCATCTTTGTGTCGTTCGTTACGCTGTTTTCTCACAGCGCACGTGTTGTTGTGTGTGTGT
>NW_007578150.1:431145-437359 GCF_000690725.1 Stegastes partitus | reverse complement strand
GCGTGATGTGTGCCTCCTAAGTTTCTGTGTGTGTGCGTCCGTATGTATGTGTGTGTTTATAATCCAAGGCCATTCAATAGCACCACATGGATCCATCCCATATCCTGGTTGCCATGGTTACCGGGGCCACTTATCACAGAGGGTCCCGGCAGATCAAACAGGTGTGCATCCTGACGATGTCTCTTCCTCGACGACTGTTGCTAGGAACCTTTGTTGCGCGCAGCGCACAGGTGCTTGTCGCCACCGGTGAAAACCAGCAGGAGCACAACAACATTGTCTTGATGTCCCAGACTGAACCGGAGCGGGTTTTTGTTACACGGCGTCCACGTGACGGAACAGAGGAAGGATTTGATTTGATTTTTTTTTTTAGTTAGAAGAGGTCATTTTGTGGGTCGTCACTTCATCAAGTGGCTCCTTCGGGGATCTGGCGTCGGAGTTAAAGTTTAAAGATATAAAGATCTTTAGCGTGAACAGAAATGAAGTGTTGCGCTTCTCTGACGTTGGAGGCTGCAGATTAAATAAGGAATCAGAGGAAATCAGTGTCGTAGAAACACAGACGTCCGTTTGTTTATTCCGTAGCCGGGGTTTAAACTTTAAAAAATCCTACCATCCCTACGACGCAGATTGTCAGTAAACACAAAACATTAGTTATGAAAAAATCTTATTAACAGCAGCGCTGATACGAGAACCAAACAGATGTAGACGTGGTTCACTTCTAATTGCCCCGCCCACTTCTAACCGACAAAACCACGTCCGATAAAACAAAAAACACAAAAACGCATTTTAAAAAAACCTAAAATCCAGGACAGAATTACTTGTATAATGAAGCTATTTTATGAAGTAAAAGTAAATCTAATTTGTGTGAGGAAGCTACAGATGAACCCTCTGAACAGTTTCCGGTGGGTTTTTTTATTTTTTATTTGCTCCTGTTGCATTTTAACTCACTGGTGGCTCATTTTACATAAAGTCCTGCTCCTCTATGGAAACACAACAACCAGGACTAGAAGGACGGAGGAATCGGAAACACGTTTTGTGAAAATGATAATCCCAAAAATCATGAATTAGAGAAAAAAGTTGAATTTGTTTGAAAGTGAATTAAAAATGGTTCACAGATGCCACCAATGCTGAGAGAACATCGAGGCTGTTGCGTCTTTTACTCACATTTTTCCTTCAACTGTGCACATCAGCGCTGATCGTATCCTCCAACAACTTATTGATAACTTGCTCCTCTGTTTTCCATTTTTTTTACTTTTATCGATTGAGGATGTTTCATGTTGCTCTCAGCCTCTCGTATTAGCTTCCATACTGGTGTATGTGTACACTGCCTGCAGTTCAACCAAATTTTCACAGAATTTTAGTTTCGTGAGCGTTGGTCGTAGCCGAGCCAGTCACGGCTTCCTGGTTGCGTCGCGGAGCAAAGAATTTTGTGTTTTTATTTTACGGAATCTGTTGCAAATTAATTATTTTTGTCAAATTTTTAAATGATATTTTGATGAAATATTGCGATTTTGAGCTTAGATTTGGTTATTTTTTTAAATTAAAGTTTGAGTAGTTTCTGTTTTTACGGTTTCTGGTTCGGATAAATGTTGTAATTTTCTTCAACAGATGATGATGGTTTGTGGTGTTCAGAGGGTCGAGGAGTGACAGTTGTCGTATACTGGTCACATTTTTATTTTTTTATCTGCATTAAAAGGTTTGTTTTCTGGTGCCGGCTGCAGAGTCGGCTTCAGGGAACAGATGTGGTCAATAGGAATAAAAAGCAGCAGCTCACACCTCTCTGTTCTCCACAGCTCGCTCGCTCGCTCGCTCGCTCGCTCCTTCTTTCTTTCCTTCCTCCTCCACGTGCTGCACATGTTCTCCTTTTCATCCTCCAGCGTCCACTTTAGCGCATCCTCAGGAGGCATCCTGCTGTCGATATCCGCCTCTTCCTCCATCTAATAAACCTGAAAGGACAAACATAAGCCGCCCCCCGAAAATTACCCTTACATCCTAAATCTCCTCTGGCATTAACGTACAGCTCACATGATGCGAGCGGCGCCATGTCTGGCTTTTAAAAAAAAAAAGAAAAACAACAGGTCTCCTCTCCTGCTGTTTTCTTTTCGCACATCACTTCCTCCGATAATATTTACGGGATAATTAATATTGACAGGGAGCGCTCGGTCTTGTTCAGTCAGCTGTTGAATCCACAAGTATAAATCCATATTGACAAGTGGGTTGCAGTCTGCGCTGCCCTCCACCTGTTTGTCAGTTTATTTCTGTGTACACAATTACTGCACGGATGTGAACTGGCCTCGGGCGCGTTTACACCTGCAGCTGATCTGATTCTGCTCCACCTGATTGTGATATAATTAGGTTGTCGTTTGGCACCAGCTGCATAAGGGAGTCTTAAAGCAAAGCAGGGAACAAAATGCAATCTTTTAATAAAAGCTTTCTGCCTCTCGGTCCTCGTTCTGCTGCTGCTGATGCTCTTCACCTTTTCCATATGTCGCTCATTTCAGCTTGAATCCCAACATAGCACCTTTCCTTTCTCTCACTCCCCCACTTCTCTCCCTTGCACCTCTCTTACACCACTTCCCTCACCTCTCTTTCCTCAACAACGCTCCCCTCCTCCTCCTCGTCTTCACCATCCTCCTCCTCCTCCGTCGTCGTCTCCTCTGTTCTCTCCTTTAACCCAATAACCTCGGCTCTCCAGAGCTCCCCATCGCCTCCTCCTTCCACCCCACCTTCCCTGCTGCTCTTCCAGCCAAGCAGCCCATCCCGGCCGCCCGCCCCCACGTCTCCGGCTGCGTCTCCCCCCCGCGGCGAGCCCCGGTTTCGGGCCGCCGTGCACAGGATGCTCCCTCGGTGAGAGGTCAGTGGTCCGGCTGTTTTCTCCCCCTCAGCGCTTCTCCAACCACGACTGGAGATCACACAGTCGCTCATTCACTCCTGAGCAGGCTGCCAAAGGGTTAAATATATATTTATATGTGCAATAGTTGATTTGTTTATTTTTGCGCGGATGCATTTTAACTCGTATTTTTGCAGCAGCGTTTCGCATCCCTTTGTTTGTTTGATCTCTTCAGAGATTTGAGAGGATTTACAGCCATCCTGGCGTGCATTTGTAGCGTTTTTTAAACATGAGAACAGGCTTTGCACATTAACTGTGAACCCTTATAATTACCACAAAACAAATCTACATGATGATAGCGCACCAGTGGCACCGTTAGTGCTATTGTTTCTCAAAATGAAGACCTTTTTTCCGCTGACTGTGACACACAAATTGGATGCTAGTTTTCTCGCTCTATTTATGTCTCTGAGGAGAATAAACAAAAAAAAAATGCATGTGGTATTTCCAAAGTGTTGTCTGAGTGCAGTGAGTTTATGAGAGAATGAAACAGAAAAGAGCAAGTCGCTGTAACAGTAATTAATCGTTATGAAAACAGAATTTTTAACACTGTAATTAACCTGCGTTTTTAGCTAAAATGTTCAGGATAAATTGGCAGTTTTTGAACAAAGCAAATTGAATCTTAAAAGGAAATAGAAGTAAAAACCAAACTGCTGGTGAGAGCATAGTTTCCCGCCTTTTTCTTGTTATTGAATTAAATACATTTCAACGGTCAAACATGCGGAAATCTGAGTTACATCGCATACGTATGGCAGCAACTGAATATAACCACAACAATTATCATAATAAGGCAAAATACACCATTTAAATTCACTCTTCTAGAAGCTAGCTAACCTAGCATTTGTTTCTGTTTTTCAGTTTAGAAAAGTAATTAGCATGCAAAGTCAAAACTAAGTTGAGACCACAATATGAGTCATCATGTTGCAATAGAAATGTGTAACTATGAAGTAAAAAACAGCACGTAAAACTGCAAAACTGGGTTAGAAACCGAACCACAGTGACTGTACAGCTAGCTACTTGGCGAGAGCTTTGTCTACAGCTAATTTGCCCGCCTTTTTCCTGTCATTGAATCAAATCAATTTAGGTGTTCCAACATAATAAGAGATATATTAAATAATATATAATAAATGCATTTGTTACACCACATAAATAAGACAGCAGCTAAATCTAATAATAACAAAATCACAATTGAGAAAAAACACCATTTCAACTCGCTGTGCATAAAGCTAACTAGCCTAGCCGAGCAGAGTAACAGTGCCTTCTCTGCAGAGTCTATCTTTAAAGGAAGTCATGTGATTATTTTCAGCTTTATTACCTTTATAATCACAGATTTTACATGTTTATAATTAAATGTTGGCTAATTAGCAAGAAACATGTGCATATTTGTTTCTGTGTTTCAAGTCAGAACAGCAATTAACAGGTTTATTCAAAACTAGGAGGCGACCACACTGTGACTTTTTACCACAAAATTATCTTTGCAATAGAAATATGTAATTTTAAATAATAAAAAAAACAGCATGTAACATTGCAAAACTAGAAGTAAAATACAAATTGCACTGACCAAGTAGCGAGCTGGCTTCTAAAAACTTTAGCCAAAGCTAATTTTCTTGTCTTTTTCAAGGTTCCATTTACTGAACTAACACAAGTTGAGACTACAATATGAGTTATATTTTGCCATAAAAATGTGTAACAATTAATTAAAAAGCGGAATAAAAAATTGCATGAACTGACGTGACAAACTATCTACAGTGACCACACTGCTAGCTAGCTCCTATGAGCTTTAGCCAAAGCAAATACTTCCTGTTATTGAGCTAAATCATTTTGCTGCATTTTCAAAAAAGTTGAGACCACAATATAAGGTTTTATTGTACGAGACAAATGTGTAAGTATGAGCATGTAAACAGCTTGTAAAACTGTAAAAACTGCGGTAAAAAACAAAAATGAACTAAATACATTGACCACACCACTAGCTAGCTCTTATTAGCTTCGGCCAAAGCTAATTTTTCCTGTTATTGAGCTAAATCAGTTTTCTTCATATTCAAAACTAAGTTGAGACCAAAATATGAGTTTTTGTTTTACAAGCCAAACTATGTGCATGTAGAATTGTGCAAACAGAGGTAAAAACAAACAAACAAACAACAACTAGCTAGTGACCACACTGCTAGCTAGCTGGTAGGAGCTTTAGCTACTGACAATTTTCTCTTCCTGTTAATGAATCAAATCAAATTTCAGTTTTCCAACATTCTCCAAAAAACCGAGTCAGCTTAATGTATTTATAACAATAATCAAACTTAGGAAAGACTCTATTTAAGCTAGTTCTGCTAAAAGCTAACAAGCCTAGCTTGGTGGTAAAGCAGCTCCACAGATTCTGACTTTTGAGGAATTCATGTGATTTTTTTTCTTTTAATCACAAATCTCAACAATTTTAATTAAACATGGGCAAGAAACAAGAACATATTTCACGTAGCAGGCTAAACAACTTCTTTGAAGTTACTGCTCTCTAATTTTCTGTGAGATTATTGATGGATTTTGATAAATTGGATTCTTAAATTGAAATATTTCTGCTTATAAAAGGTGATAACACTGATTTTTTATTTAATTTAGCAAAAGGAAACTACTCTGGAGTTGCTAATAAGCTTATAAATGACGATTCTAACTTTTCCAGGGATTTAATGTAACAGGAAAAGATGGAATATTCTGTCCTTGTCTATTCATCCTATAGGGCTAATTAATTGTAAGCCAATTTAAACCGTTTTCAGTTGTAAAGAGATGAGAATGACCCGTAGCAACGAGAAAAAAAAAAGAGGACTTAATTGCTGAACCTATTAATTTAACATTCTTTTCTCTCTCTCTTTTTTTAAAAATGTACTTTGGCAAAAAAAAAAATAAAAAATTAATCACAATACAAATTATCTTCAGAATTGCTAATCACAATGTACGCTGGTGGCCAGAGGACAGAGAAATCTGTTCTGTCACCGAGCGAATAATGAAAATGTGTCATCTTGGACGAGGACGGCGGACGCGACGGCGCTCTTCAGAGAATTCCATTTTCTAATTCTCTGACAGACGCAGAGGGGGAGCTGAACACATGTACCTCCCCCTCACATACACCAATTACCGCAATGAGCAAATGAAAGGCTGTGTCCCATCAGGGCCGCCGTAGGGGGTAGAAGGAGAGAGAGACGAGGGGGAGTCGTACATAATTGCCCCCCCCCCCCCCCTCCTCCCACCTCCGTAGACGAACACATACATCAGCGACAATCATCTGCCGCCGTCGATAATCCGCCGGTTGTCTGTTGGGCAGATTGGCTCTGCTTGTTTTATTTTTTT
>NW_007578150.1:408656-430042 GCF_000690725.1 Stegastes partitus | reverse complement strand
GTTTGGTCTTGAACACGGCGACCATCACGTCCTACAAATGTCTTATTTTGTCCACGTTTAGTCACAGAGAAGTAAAGAAACCAGAAAAGATTCACTTTTGCGAAGCTGGAATCAGAGAATTCTGACTTTTAATCAACTCTCAGAGCTTCATTTAAAACAACAAATTGACTTTTCATCACAGTTTTGCATCCAAATCTTCCCGCTTGCATGTCAACAAACTGGATTTTAAAAAAACAGAAACCTGCGTATTCAAGGTCGTGTCTGAGTCCTCTTGTGGATCAGTTATATAACAGGAAATAGAAAGAACTGATTATAAAACTTCATTTCGTCGGTTAATCGTAATTTCTTGAGACTGAAGCCGTTCAAGGTTCTGTGACTTAGTTTAGTCGTGGAAAACCAGTTTTCTTTTAGCATCAAGCGGCAGAAATCGGAGCTAATTCTCCTCATTTGCGGCCACGCGGCGTAATTTCCATCATCATTACCATCATGTTTCAGCCCTAACGACGTATTTTACCTTCATTTTTTTTCTTTCTTTTTTCTCCAAGCCCGGTTGCAAGAAATTAAACTTACAATCTGAATCTTTTTCTAATTTGCGGCGGCTCGGCGGTGAATGTGTGAGAGCTGTGAAGTCCACCTGACTGCATGTTCTCACTGCGCCGTGTGTCTCTGCAGGCTAATTGAAGTCAACCACAGGGCACCGCTAATGATCAGCCCACAGCGACCCTCGACGGTCCGTCAGCTTTCTGTCTGCAGCCCGGCGTGGTATTTAGAGACAGTCGGGAGGGAAAATGAGAGAAAAGGCAAAAGGGGGGAGAAGAAGAAAAGAAGACGAGGTGGTGGTGGTTCGGTGGACAAATGACCCGGGTGATGAAATGAGCGCCACGCTGTGCAGGAAGTAGCCACGTCCGGCTCTGCTCACTTCCGCTCAGTGGCCATTAAACCGGCCAACCTTTTCAACCCCCTTCCCTCCCCACCACCACCACCACCCGTCGCTCCGAATACTCGCCGACGCAGAATCGATGGGAGCAGGTGGAGGTGGGAGGACAGGAACTGTGGATGAGGTGTGAAGATGAAGAAGAAGAAGAGGAGGGGGAGGAAACAGGAGGGGAGATTAAAAATAAAAGAGGGGAGCGTGAAGGGAAGAAGACATGAGGAGGGGAAATAAAAAAAGATGAAGGAGGAGAGTCAGGATGAGAGGAAAGAAAAGAAAAGGAGGAAAGTGGAAGGAAGAGGAGAAAGAAAGGGTGGAAGAAGAAACAGAATTAAAAGAAATGAGAATAAAATCAGATCAGGGGAAGGAAAGAAAAGAGAAAGGGGTAGAAGAGAAGATAAAAGAAGAAATGAAAGGTTAGAAGAGGAAAGAAATATAGCAGGAAGGAGAGAAGGGAAGAGAGAATTTAAACAAATGAGAGATTAAAAATCTGAAAAGAAAAAAGGGGAAAGAAATAAGAGAGAAGAGGAAAGGGGAAAAGGATGGAAGAAGGTAAAAGAAGAAGTGAAAGGTTAGAAGAGGAAAGAAATACAGGAGGAAAGAGGGGAGACCAAGACAGAATTAAAAGAGAACTAAAAAAGAAAAGAGGTTACAGTTTAGGGGAAGGAAAGAAGAGAGAGAAGGATGGATAAGAGATGACAAAAGGTTAGAAATATAGGAGGAAAGACAGAATTAAAAGAAATGAGAGAATCAAAAATATAAAAAAGTAAAAAGGTTACAGTTCAGGGGAAAGAAAGAAAAGATATGAGGAGACAGAAGAAAATAAAGGAAAGAGGAGAGAAAATTGACTAAAAGGGAATAAATGAAGAGAAGAGGAAAAACGAGTGGAAGAGGAGGAAAGAAAAGATGAAGTGAAGGTCAGAGGATGAGAGGAACGAAAAGAGAAGAAGAAACTGGAAACAGGAATGACAGAAGAAAAGATGGAAAAGGGCAAAGTGAGGGAAGGAAAGATGATAAATGAAACGATACAGGAAGAGAGAAAATGTGAAATGAAATGTAGGTGAAAAGGAAACAAGTGGAAAAGGGCAGCGAGGGAGAAAGGAGAAGAAAATAAAAGAAAGGGAAGAAACGAGAAAGAAAAGATAAAGAATGAAGGTGAAAAGGTCAGAGTTCAGGGGAAGGAAAGGTAAGGAGGAACAAGGAAAGGACATAGGATGAAAGGAAGCATGTAGGAAGGCAAGAAAAGGAATGACAGAGGAGGAAAGAATGAGAAAGAAATGAGACGGGAAAGTGGAAATACAGGAGAGAAGAGGAAGGATGAATAAAGAAAACTAAGGCGGGAAATGAGAGACTGGGAAAGAAACTGAGAAGAGAAGAGAAAGGATAAAGGTGGGAAAGGGTAAAGTTTAGAGGAAGGAAAGGAAAGATGGAATTGAAGAGTGGAAGAGGAAAGAAAAGAGAAGGAAAGAGGAAAGACTGGAATAAGAAAGAACGAAAGAGAAGAGGAAAGAAAAAGGAGAAAATGTTAAAAAATGATGCATAGAAAAGAAAAAGAAGAAATTGAAGGACAGAAGACAAGAGGAATGAAAGGAAAGAGAGGATGTGGACAGAAAACCAAAATAAAAAAGAAATAAAGCAGAGAAGTGGAAGAAAAAAGGTAGAAGAGATGAAGGAAGAAAGAGAAATGGAAGAGGAAAGAGAAAGGAAATAAAGGATGGAAGAGAAGAAAGGTGGAAAAGGACAAAATGGTGGGAAGAGAAGGAAAGAAAAGAAAAGAGGAGAATAAGATAAAAAGGAAACTAAATAGGACTGAAGTTGAGGAAATGGAAGGAAAAAAGGAGAAATTAAAGAGCAGAAGAGGAAAGAAATGGGAAGCAGGAGAAGAATGAAAGAAGAACAGAAGAAGAAAATGAAAGAAAAGCAAAATATAGGAAAAGAAAGGCATCGATGTAGCTGAAGGACGGCTGGATCTCCTGGAAGCTCCTCTCACTACCAACCTCCTTCTTCTTCTTCTTCTGATTAAACGCTGGCAGGAGGAGAAGCTGAACTTTAAGCTGCTTCGTGGCCACAGATGTCGTTCAGGTTTTTTTTTTTTTTACTGCTGCCTCGTTTCGCCCTCGTGGCATTTTGTTGTTTTATTTTTTACGAGTCCGGCGGTCGACCTCGGCGGTTGGATTTAACGAGTATTAACAGACGGACGCTTCAAAAATAATTTGATTTTTAAAAAAAACAGCCAATTATCAGCCTGGGATGCTTCTTCTTCACATGATTTGCATTCGTGGCTTTAAAAAGCAAATAAATAAGAAGAAAATAATATCCTTGTTGCTGCTTTCATATTTATTTTTGTAGAAATGTGGGATCACCTGTGGAGTTGAATCCCACCTGACGCCTCCGTTCTGTGGCTGGATTTCATTTTTTTAAAAATATATTTGGAGTCCATATGATTAAAATGATTAAATTGGAATCATTTGAATTCATCATCATGAGCGGATGATTTGATGAGCTTACGTGCATGTAAAGGGGGAATTATTCAGAATATGATAAAAGGCTTCCTTTTTTTTTTTTTTTTTTTTTACATTTTTCTCCTCCACTGTATAAGAATTACGTTTCACTAACAGGCCTTGACAACCTAATTGAACATTAGTCTAATATAGAACATTACCAGAAGAGAAATGAAAGCCGGCTGTCCTTGAACACTCTGTCAGCTTCATTGTGAGCAACACTGTCTTCTCCCAGTTATTTCTCTCTGCGGCTCTGAGTGAAAGGACCTTCATCCCAAAGTGGAGAGCATAATTTCGCTCTGCTCTAATGACATAGAACTATTCAGCGGGCTGCCCATAATTGTTGGACCAGAGCTGGGAGAATAATAGTCCCAAACCCTCCAAAGCTTTTCTTCTCGCACGAGTCTGAGTACACGCAGTGACCTAAGTCCTCCAGAAAGACGGATAACTAGAGCCAGCAAGTTATGTGAACTATGGGGAGCCCATTATTTCTTAATATGCTTCTTTTTTTTTAATGTGAAAATTAGACGCGGGGCCGCGGCTAATTCCTGACGTGTCATTCTCGCCGGCTTTAACCAGGCGCCGTGTCCTCGTGCGGCCATCTCCGACGTTCCCCCGGCTAATACCTGCAGCTCGGTGGCTCATGCTGGACGTTAATGAGTGCTGAGAAGGGCAAAGGCAAGGAGGGAGGAGAGAGGAGCGCCGGTCTAATGAACTCGTAGCTCCACGGTACGCTGTCACTCTCCTGCTCGCCGCCGTGACCTGGACAATGCGGCCACATTGTCGGGCCGGGCATTGTGCGCGCTAACCCGGGCGGCCCGGCGCCCCCGCCGAGAATCAATGGCCGCTGTAACTTAAACTCGGGCCGGCAGAAGGCAGCTGTCACTCCGGCGTATTGTCGGTTCTTGACAGCGGCGGCTGACGAGGCCTTTGTGGAGGGGGAGAGAGAGACCGAGGCAAGGCAGGGAAAAAAAAAACACTACAGACGTGACGTGGCGGCGAGGTGGACGCCGAGCAAGTTCACCGCTAGACGATCAAGATTTATATCTGGAGCCGCTCCGAGGACCGTGGAGGGGTCAGGAGGAGGCCGGGGCTTCGTTTACGCAGCGTTTTCTATTTTATACGTATTATTGTAGCTAATAACGACGTATTACACAACTCAGACGTCGTATTGGTTGTATGACAGCGAATCAGGATACAACCTGATACATAACCTGATGTTGGTAGGGCGGCGGCTAACGAGTACTTTTATTGACGATTAGTCGATTAATCGGTCAACTCAAAAAAGCTGGAATCTGAAAATGTTGACTTTTTTCATTACAATTCATTAGAAAATTGCTGAGAATGATGAGTTTATAATCAAAATAGTTGTTGATGTTGCCGTAGTTGACGATTAATCGATTAATCATTGCAGCTCTTTGAAAAAAGCGGGTCAGATAGAGGGATCACCTTTTGTTTACACTGTGTTTTCTTTATAGATTTATGTTTTATCCATAGTATTGTAGTTAATAATGACGTATTATGCAACTCTGAATTTGTGTTTAGTTGTATGACGGAGAATCAGGCTGCATGTAACCTCATGTTTAAGTAGGGCTGCAACTAATAGGTATTTTCACTGTTGACTACTCAGTTATTTTCTCAATTAGTTGATTAGTTGTTTGATCAAGAAAAAAGCTGGAATCCAAGAATTCTGATTTATTTATTTTTTGGTCCTTGAGAAATGACTCAAAATGATTTGATCATGTTGATCAATGCAATAGTTGGCGATTAATCGATTAATCATTGAAAGTTAAAGAAAGGAGATTAGTCATTTGTTTATGCAATGTTTTCTTTACAGATTTTATTCATATTGTTATAGTTAATAACGACGTAGTACCCAACTAAGACATCGTATTGGTTTTATGACGGAGAATCATAAGTTGGGCTGCCACTAACAATTATTTTTATTGACGATTATTTGATTAATCAGTCAGTTCTTTGGTCCATAAATAAGCTGGAATCCAAGAATTTTGACTTTTTTCATTAGAAAATTATGCAAAATGATGGCTTGATCACTAATACTTGTTGATTAATGCAATAGTTGACAATTAATCGATTAATCATGGCAGCTCAATGAAAAAAGAGCATTAGAAAGACAGCTCGTCTTTTAATTGCGTAGTTTTTTTCTTTCCTGATTTATATTTTATCTGTATTATTATAGTTAATAATGATGTATTGCGCAACTCAGACATCGTATTGGTTGTTTGATGGAAAATCAGGAGTTGGGCTGCAACTAGCAATTACTGTTTACTGTCGATTATTCGATTAATCAGTCAATAAAAAAGGTGGAATCCAAAAATGTAACTTCTTTTCATTAAGAAATTACCCAAATGAAGCCTTGATAATGTTGATTAATGCGATAGTTGACGATTAATCGATTAATCATTGTAGCTCTAAAAGAAAAGAGAGTAAGAAATAAGGCTCTTCTTTTATGTACGTAGCTTTTTCTTCCCAGATTTGTATTTTATCCGTATTATTATAGTTAATAACGACATATGAAATGACTCAGACGTCGTATTGGTTTCATGATGGAAAATCAGGCTGCATATAATCTTATATTTAAGTAGAATGCAATTAACAATTTGATTTTTGGACTATTTTTTTCTGATTATTTGATCAGTTGTTTGGCAGAAAATGGACAAAGATATTCAGTTTCAGTTTGCTGTCATAGAGAAGGAAAGAAACCAGAAAATATTCATATTTAAAAAGCTGGAATCAGAGAAATTTGACTTTTTTTCTCCTAAAAATGACCTAAAATGAAATGAAAAAAAAAAAAAAAGAAGGTCATTCTATGTTTACATTTTACTATATGGTCACAGTTAATACGTATTGGACGACTCAGACATCATGTTGGTCGTATGACGGAAAATCAGACCGAGTGGAGCCTTTAACAAAAGTAAAAACAAACAACTGTTATCAATGTCGAATAATCTGTTGATTATTTTCTCAATGAACTGATCTTGTGTTTGGTCCATAAAAAAAGCAGGAATCAGAGAATTGAGACCTTATTTCCTTAAAAAATGACCTAAAATGTTGAATTGTTTATCAATACGAACCTATGGATCAATATTCCAGCATTAATTCCTGTTGTTTCGTAAACAGAGAGTAATGTCGTATCTTCAGCGACCTCTGGTGGTCGTGTGAGGACGTGCAGGTCAAATCTGCAGCGAAGTCGTCACCACGGAAACAAACGCATTATGTGATAAACATCGCAGAGTTATTGATTTTATTTTCACAACCACAATCCTTTTGTAAAGCTAACCAAGAGGTTTGGTGCCTAAACTGAACCAAACACCGACTAAAGAACAAGATTTAAGTAAAATAATAAAACTACGGAAGTCTGCTAGTTGCAACGAAATATCTACAGACAGATACACCGAATATAATAACCAACTACGACACAATAAAACCACCAAATGTGACACAAAATACGCTAAAGATCCCAGAAAAGGTGAGCTTAAAATCATCCCAGATAGAGATAAGCTAAGCTATGCTATGCTAAGCTATGCTAAGCTAGCCCTTTATTAATTCTGAAATAAATTCTTGTGCCAGATTTTGCTCAGAAATACAAATTATGTCAAAAATAATAAGACTCACCAATGAGTCATGACTGAAAGCAAAAAAAATGAAGTTAAAATAAGAACAGAGAGAAGAAACATTAGACATGAAACTGATGTTGCGTCAAAACTCTTTGATTCCAGCTTCTTAAATTTGAGTGTTTTCTGTTTTTCTTTCCTCCTCTACGACAGTAAACTGAACATCTTTATGGATTGTGGACAAAACGAGACGTTTGTCATCCATCCTGGGAAACACTGACTGACGTATTGTTTTTCTGACATTTGGACCAAACGGTTGAATCGATTCGCGGAGGAACGAAGTTGGCAACAATTGTTATTTGAGGCCTTGTTTGCAGTTTAAAACCGTGAGTGGTCACGATTAAGTCTGAACGTTTTGCTTTGCAACCTTTATAATTACGTCATAATTACGGCTGCGTAACTGGCATTCAAAGCAGGAAAATGTCAGCTGTGACACCTTTTGTTGTCATGTTACGATAAAGAAGCGTTCTCTTCTTTAAGTGTGTCTTAATGCACACCTGGTGGACAGGTATGTAGGAGAACTGATTCTGGCACCAGTTGAACGACATGAAATGACAACTTAAACTCAACAACATCCGGTTTAGTCTTGGATTTCTCAAAATAGTGACTTCTAAGCCAGTATTACTCAAACTTGGGGACTATTTTCTGCTGCGGATTGACTCGAAATAGACTCGTTTTCTGATATTTTGCAACCATCACATGCTCCTAAACCAAACCAGGTCGGTTTTTGGGGCCTAAAATGAACAAAACTGACTGAAAATGCAAGTAAACGGCGAGTGAAAACCAAAGATTTCAGTCACTTATTGACAAAATTACTTAATAAATAAGCAGTTATGATAGAACAAAACCAAAACCAAACCTCATAAACCAATTGAATCTTGGTTTTCAGGACTGATTTACAAAAATAGTGACTTCTAAGCTAATATTATTCAAACAGGAGTAAATACGGTTCATTTTTGGGACTATTTTCTGACTCCAAAAAAACTCCAAAGCCTTTGAAAATCAATTAAAGATCGATTTACGATGTCGTTTCTGCAAATAAACTGTAACGCTGCTGTCATCACGCGCTCCTAAACCCAACCAGGTGGAGTTTAGAGGCCTGAAAAGAACCAAACACAGACTGAACGGTGTAAACGGTGAGTGAAAACCAAAGATTTAATTGTCTCACTGACGAAGACACTTAATGATTAACCAATTATGATACAACAAAACCAAAACCAAGCCTCCAAAACCAATTTAATGTCAGTTTTCAACGCTGTTTTTCCAAAAATAGTGACTTTAAATGGAATATTATTCAAACAGGAGCAAATACTGTGACTTGTTGGGACTATTTTCTGTACCAATAATAGACTTTAGTGCCAGTTTTCTCAGTCATTCAGTGCAGTGATGCATCTTTGAGAGAAATATCAGGCTTTTGCTGCACAGACTGAACTGATTTTGCTCTTTTTAATGTGAATTTATTGACTTCAGAGAAACCCCACAGCTCAAAGACGCACCGAAGCCTCGGCCGGTTCGCTATCAGGACGGGAAAATCTATAAAAGATCAATTCAGTGTATTGTTTCTGCAAAAATAAAACCAAACACCTGTCAATTTACAGTCATGAAATGCTGCTAAAGCTAACCAGGAAGGTTTTGGGCCACAAATAGTCACTTTAGAGTGTGAGAACTATTCCAACAGGAGTAAATGCTGTTAATTTTGGGACTTTTTTTGGTGTAGATTGACTCAAAATAGACTCTAGAGCCAGTTTTCACAGCCAGCCAGTGCAATGATGTGTCTCTGAGGGAAATATGAGGCTTTTGCTGCACAGACTGAACTGGTTTTGGTCTTTTTAATGTGAATTTATTGACCGTAGAAGAAGAGCACCAGCGAGAAACCCCCACGACGCAAGTTCGGCGAGTTCGCAATCAGGATTTGAAAATCAATTACAGATCCATCCACGGTATTGTTTCTGGAAATCAAAATTTAAAATAACGTCCTTTTACCACCATCGCATGCCTTTAAGCTTCCCGGCCACCCGCCGCTCTGCAGACCGCTCATCGATCACGCTCGTCGTGGCTTCAATAAGACTTCGTCGCCTGATTCCTGGAGAAAAATCGTGCCTCTGTGAGATATGAAGTGTTTTTTTTTTTTTTTTCTTCCTGCGGCCGTAGTAATATAAGAATTTTAAATTATACATTTAACAGCTCAACAGCCGCGGGTCCTGCTCCTTAATGGGCTTTAGACCGAGATTTGATTGGATCCTGTCGAGCCTCAACCCCGACCAGGACCTGAAAGGCTCCCAGAGAGAGCCGCCGTATGAATAGAAAGGTATTGAAGCAGGTATTGAGGTCCTAAAGAGGAGTGTGTGTGTGTGTGTGTGTGTGTGTGTGTGTGTGTGTGTGTGTGTGTGTGTTCCTTTCAGGTCTTAAGAGCTCTTGTCCCCGAGCAGTAAAACATGGAGCGCAGCACTCGCCGACCCTGCCGGTCATTTCATCTACTTCCAAATGTCACAGTGTCACAGACCTTTGTTAAGATCAGCAAGCAGGGCAGTGTGTGTGTGTGTGTGTGTGTGTGTGTGTGTGTGTTGTCGACTACACATGATGACAGATGAAAGAATAAGGCCACACACACACACACACACACAGAGAGAGAAAAGAAAGATGAATTGATAAGGTTATTGCCGCTCCGCCGCTCTCAGACCTCTGCAGCTTTAAAACCCATCAGGTAAATGGCCGCCATCAGGCCGGAAAGTCGTCTTGACCGACGTTAATTAGGGAAAAGTGATTTCAAAGAGCTCGAAACAGACACGAAAGCACTGATGGAGAAACACAGAGCGTAGAAAAAAATGGTGAAAACTGTAAAAATCCTGGAAAATATCTGTAAATGAAGCTACGTTAGCTGATTTAAAACAGCGTGACGTCGTCGTGTCACAACACAACAGAACAAATGACTACGTGTTCATTCACTATATTGTTCACCATGTCAGGCTGATTTAGTTTTTTTTTTTTACAGTCAACAAATAATTTAGCAGTTTTTTGTGTGATTTTATTAAATACAGAATCAATTAAAAAAAATATACTTAAAACCTTTACATACATTTGTTTCTATTCACATATTGGGAAATATTTGTTTGAGCTGATGTCAGTTTACAGCAGAACAGTGTGACGTCGTGCTCACACGCTGTAAAAGAATCATAATTAAATTGTAAAAGTACAGATTATTAATGTGGACGTTATTCACAGTTTTGGCCTTTTTTTGGTGTTTCTTAAAGTGAAGATGTAAATTAATGTATTTACAGAACAGCTACAATAATTATTTACTGTTTATTAAAACTCTAATATATATAAATGTTCAGTCAAATAAAGGTCATTTTTTTACTTTAATACAGTAAAAAAAAAAAAAACAGTGTAATTTTATGGTCAACCGTTAGAAAACAGCAGATCACCATCAGTAATAACATCGATGGTTGATGTGGACTTTATGTACAGTCTTAGTTTGCTTTTTAACAGTAAATTCATACTTTTTTTGCGCTTTTGCAAAATTCATAACAATTAAAATATGATTTAGATTTTTTTTAAAACACATTTCTATGAAATAATGTCAACTAGCTACAAAATAATGACATTTTCAGCTCATTCAAACACAGTGAGACGTTGTAAAAGAACAAATGACCATTTAGTCAAATTCTACGTACATTTGATGTGGAAGTGATTCACAGTTTGGGTTGTTATTTGATTTTACAGTCAAACTGTAAAATGATGTTTATTAGGTGATTTTACCAGATACAGAACAGATTTAAAAAAAAAACATTTTTAAACCTTATTATATATATTTCTTTTAAATCAATGGAAAGCATCTGTACAATAGCAATATTTTTCTACAATTGTTTTGGGTTTTTTTTTTTATTCTTACAGTCAGCATCTAAATTAGAACTTTTTTGTGGGGTATTACAAAACAGAACATTCACAGAAAATGTTTGCATTTTTTTTATACTTAATATACATAATTTAAAATGTAAAATTATCATTTATAATACTTTTTTGCTTATTAACTAGAGTAAAAATAGTGTAATTTTCCAAACACAGTAGAAGAAAAAGATTTTATTAGTTTTTGCTTCTTAAATTTTATTTTATTTTTTAAAAAAAGTCAGCATATCAAATAATACTTTATGTGACGTTACTGAAAACAAAACAGTATAAATGTTTTTTTTTATTATTTAAAAAATTAAAAAAAATTTTTAAAGACTTAATATACATCATTTTTCTTGCAGTTAACAGCATTTATTTTTTTATATAATTTATAACAGCAAAACATTGTGTAATGTTTCAGTTCAACACTGTGAAAGAAAGAATAACAATTTGCAAACATACAGATTTTTTTTTATGTGGACATTGTTTACTTTTTTTTTTAACAGTTAATGTGTAAATAAATACTTTATTCTGTTATATTACTAGATATTATCTGAAAGTAAACAACATCTGAGCTAAAAAAAAGTAAAATTAATAAAACATCCCTCATATATATATATACATTTTTATTTTATTTTTTAACAGTGCATGGAGGCCACGTCCTCAGCAGTTCAGAGAAATAAGTGATTTGATTTGGGGGGTTTTTTTTGGACTCCCGGCGTCCTGCGGGACAGTAATGAGGTGGGAAAGCCTCGGCGGTCAGTGGGGCCGTTTAGCCGCCATTAAAGATTAATAGAAATAGAGGAAACGGCGGAGAGGTCAGCGAGGCTGCAGCCGGCGATATTAAGAGGAAATAGGACGGAGCAGAGGCGCTGCAGGTGGGCTGCAGCTAAACAAGCCATTATCATTCATTTACAGCGTGTTTGTCATTCACAACACAACCTGCACCCACAAACCAGACGACGGCTGTAAACACAAATCCTGCTGATTTATTCACACTCATCTGCACTGCCCCGCTTCTCCTCGTTTCCTCTCCTCGGCTCCTTGTTTCCTTTCCTTCTCTCAGTCTCTTGTGTCCTTTTGTTGTCTTTTTTTTTTTTAACCCTCTTTCCATGTTTTCTGGTTCTGTGTCGTACTCTGTTTCTTTTTTAGTTTTCTTTCTTTTTTTCTCACATATCTTCTATGTTTTTTGTTTTTTGCTTTTCTCGTTTTTCCTTCTCATGCTTTTCTCTCCTCTTCTCTACAGTCCTTCCCTTTACACTTTTCTTTTCTCTCCTCTTCTACTTTTCTGGTCCTTCAATGTTTTTTCCTTCTTCTGTCAAGTCCCTGTTCATTTTTTCCTTTCTGCTGTTTTCTTTCCCCTTTCTTTTGATTTTATTTCCTTTCCTTGTCCATTTTCTAACTTTGTCCTTTTTTCTTTTCCTTTTCCTCTTGCCTAGCCTTTATTTCCCCTCCATTCTTTCTTCCTTCCTTCCTTCCTTCCTTTCTTCCTTTCTTTCTTTCTTTCTTGTCATTTTTGCTTTCACTTTCTTCTTTCCCTTTTCCTTTCTGTTTACCCTTTTCTTTTCTTATTTACTCTCCTTTCTACCCTCCTTTCCTTTCCTTGTCATCTTTTCTTTTTCCCTCTTTCTTATGCTTTCCCTTCTCTGTCCTTCCCTTTACACCTTTCCTTCCTTTTTCTTTCCTTTTCTTGTTCTTTAATGTTCTTTCCTTTCCTTCTCCTTGCAAGTCATATTTCTCTTTCCCTTTTTACCCTTTTCCCTTCTCTTTTTTTCCTTGTCCTGTTTCTTTTTCCTAAGCTTTCATTTTCTCCTCCTTCTTTTTCACTTTCTCTTTTCCTTTTCTTGTCATTTTTCTTCTCTTTCTTTATAGATTTTTTTCTTTGTAACTATTTTTTCTGTCACCTTTTGTCCTTTTCTATAATTTTCTTTTCACTTTTCTCTCTGTTCCTTTTCCTTGCGAGTCCTTTTTCCTTCTTTTAACCTCTTTTTCTCATGTCTTCATGAACCTCTTCCCTTTCTTTTTATCTCCTTTTTCTTTCCTTTAACTTTCTTTTCTAGCCCTTTTCCTCACCAGCTCCCTCCCTTTCCCCTCTTCCTTCCCTCTCCTATCACCTCCGTTCGGCCTCCTCCATCCTGTATTTCCCTCCACGCTGCAGCTTACAGCCGATCCAACGTGCTCGCCTTTGCGCGTTGCCGTGTTGCGACCGCGGCGATCGGTGCATCATTATGGCGCCTAAACGACTTCGCCGACGCCGCCTCGTCTCTCCCCGCAGCATTTTTCGCTTCCTGTTTGCGTCGACACATGCGAATCCAAAGTGCCTTAATGTCCCTCGATGTTTGCACCACGTGTGATGAATGAATAGAAGGAACGGTGATTCACGTAATGAACGCCACCAAATAAAGTGCAAACACATTTAGGTTAGTCATTACGCCGAGTCAAGTGTGTCGTTTGCTTGTGTAACGTGTTGATGTGATTAGCTTTGGAGCGCCGTGAGTATTAATAACTTCCACTCTTTGGATGTATTATCCTCCGTGTTGGTTTCTGTGTCTGCAGCGTTTACTATTCAGAATAATCCACCTCCTTTGTTACAGATCCGTGGCGCTGACAGTGCGGCGCGCTGTGGAAGACTAGTGATTTTGTTGTTGTAAATTCACCTTTTTGACAACAAGTCCCAGTCTACCTCACCGCTCCACACCCGGACGTCCTTCCTCCACATCCACCTGTTCCTCCTCTGACTTTTTAAACCACGAGGATGCAGCTCACTCTGGATGTTTACGTGCGAGGCAAATATTAAAGCTGAAGATCTAGTCGACGGGTGTTTACTGTGAGATACGCTGAGCACGTCTTAATCATACATTTTTTTCCAGCAGCAGGGGTGTGAAGCTCACTTCCCTCCTCCTCTTCTTCCAGAAATACGACGACAAAGACGACAACCCCTATAGCTCCACTTACGCTGATGCAATTACGCTTCCTCCCGACAATCGGAAACACCGTCTGAGTTCGATGTGATAAGATGACAGATCAGAATGCTGCTTAGAAAAGATCCGTAATGATGCGTTTAACAGCTACAGCGGGGAAAAAATGACTTTGATATGATGGGAATCTTAAGAATTATGAAAAATTCTGTTGCAGAAATGCTCACAGCTCCACCAAGTTGTCTAGAAATCACCTGTCTATGCAGCTAAATTGCTTTTCGAGTTACATTTAGGTGCAGAGTAATCGCTGGCGGCATGGTTGGATGGTTGGATGGTTAGTCAAACAACAGCAAAGAGACGTGAAATGAGTCAAAACAAGCACAAAACAGCATAAAAGAGCAGAAAAAATAGCAGATAGAGACTCAGAATGACTCAAATGAACACAAACATGATGCAAAGCTGTTTCAAATGGACACAAACCAACAGCAAAGAGCCACGAAACAGCAGGAAAATCACCAAAACGTTCAGAAACAGATGCAAGCCAATGAAAACAAGATGCAAAATTATCATAAATGGATGTACAGTGACTGCAGTGATACACAAAATGACCAGAGAGAGACTAAAATGGACGAAAAGGGAGACAGAATTAACTTAAACAGATGGAAAGCAACTTTAAATAAAGATGAAGACTGAAAAAACAGCAGCAAAGAGGGCAGAACGAGACGCAAACCAATAAAAACTAAATTTAAAATGGATTAAAACAGATGCAAGACAACTGCAAAGATGCATAAAATGACCAGAGAGAGACTAACATTTACTGAAAGAGATTCAAAAGAGTCAGAAAGAGATGCAAACCAAAGACAAACAGATGTACAACAGCTGTAAAGACACACAAGAAGACGAGAAAAGGGATAAAATCTTATTGAAATATGTGCAAAATTCATTGCAAACAGATAAACGACAGCACAGAATTACTCAAAACAACTAATAAGAGTCGCAAGAAATAGAGAAAGAGATTCAAAAGAACCAGAAAGAGATGCAAACTCAACACAATTAGATGTAAAGTGACTGAAAAGACGCACAAAATAACCATCAAGAGATTCAGTCGGATGGTAACGGATAAGAGCTGACAGATAGGGATGCAAAACCAGTTCAGACACACACAAAAAAAAACCCCAGAAAGAAACACAAACCAATGAAAACCAGATTTAAAATGTGCATAAAAAATGTCAAATGACAGCAGAGACACTAAAAATGACCACAAAGAGACGAAATCAAACTAAAGAGATGCAAGATTAGCACAAGCAGACGCATAAAACCGTTTCAAACCGGAACTAAACAATCAAGAAGACTTTGTTTGTGGTCATTTTGTGACTGTTTNCATTTTTAAACCTTATTATATATATTTCTTTTAAATCAATGGAAAGCATCTGTACAATAGCAATATTGTTCTACAATTGTTTTTTTTTTTTTTAATTCTTACAGTCAGCATCTAAATTAGAACTTTTTTGTGGGATATTACAAAACAGAACATTCACAAAAAATGTTTGCAATTTTTTTGTACTTAATATACATACTTTAAAATGTAAAATTATAATTTATAATACTTTTTTGCTTATTAACTAGAGTAAAAATAGTGTAATTTTCCAAACACAGTAGAAGAAAAAGATTTTATTAGTTTTTGCTTCTTAAATTTTATTTTATTTTTTAAAAAAAGTCAGCATATCAAATAATACTTTATGTGACGTTACTGAAAACAAAACAGTATAAATGTTTTTTTTTATTATTTAAAAAATTAAAAAAAATTTTTAAAGACTTAATATACATCATTTTTCTTGCAGTTAACAGCATTTTATTTTTTTTTAAATATAATTTATAACAGCAAAACATTGTGTAATGTTTCAGTTCAACACTGTGAAAGAAAGAATAACAATTTGCAAACATACAGATTTTTTTTTATGTGGACATTGTTTACTTTTTTTTTTAACAGTTAATGTGTAAATAAATACTTTATTCTGTTATATTACTAGATATTATCTGAAAGTAAACAACATCTGAGCTAAAAAAAAGTAAAATTAATAAAACATCCCTCATATATATATATACATTTTTATTTTATTTTTTAACAGTGCATGGAGGCCACGTCCTCAGCAGTTCAGAGAAATAAGTGATTTGATTTGGGGGGTTTTTTTTGGACTCCCGGCGTCCTGCGGGACAGTAATGAGGTGGGAAAGCCTCGGCGGTCAGTGGGGCCGTTTAGCCGCCATTAAAGATTAATAGAAATAGAGGAAACGGCGGAGAGGTCAGCGAGGCTGCAGCCGGCGATATTAAGAGGAAATAGGACGGAGCAGAGGCGCTGCAGGTGGGCTGCAGCTAAACAAGCCATTATCATTCATTTACAGCGTGTTTGTCATTCACAACACAACCTGCACCCACAAACCAGACGACGGCTGTAAACACAAATCCTGCTGATTTATTCACACTCATCTGCACTGCCCCGCTTCTCCTCGTTTCCTCTCCTCAGCTCCTTGTTTCCTTTCCTTCTCTCAGTCTCTTGTGTCCTTTTGTTGTCTTTTTTTTTTTTAACCCTCTTTCCATGTTTTCTGGTTCTGTGTCGTACTCTGTTTCTTTTTTAGTTTTCTTTCTTTTTTTCTCACATATCTTCTATGTTTTTTGTTTTTTGCTTTTCTCGTTTTTCCTTCTCATGCTTTTCTCTCCTCTTCTCTACAGTCCTTCCCTTTACACTTTTCTTTTCTCTCCTCTTCTACTTTTCTGGTCCTTCAATGTTTTTTCCTTCTTCTGTCAAGTCCCTGTTCATTTTTTCCTTTCTGCTGTTTTCTTTTCCCTTTCTTTTGATTTTATTTCCTTTCCTTGTCCATTTTCTAACTTTGTCCTTTTTTCTTTTCCTTTTCCTCTTGCCTAGCCTTTATTTCCCCTCCATTCTTTCTTCCTTCCTTCCTTCCTTCCTTTCTTCCTTTCTTTCTTTCTTTCTTGTCATTTTTGCTTTCACTTTCTTCTTTCCCTTTTCCTTTCTGTTTACCCTTTTCTTTTCTTATTTACTCTCCTTTCTACCCTCCTTTCCTTTCCTTGTCATCTTTTCTTTTTCCCTCTTTCTTATGCTTTCCCTTCTCTGTCCTTCCCTTTACACCTTTCCTTCCTTTTTCTTTCCTTTTCTTGTTCTTTAATGTTCTTTCCTTTCCTTCTCCTTGCAAGTCATATTTCTCTTTCCCTTTTTACCCTTTTCCCTTCTCTTTTTTTCCTTGTCCTGTTTCTTTTTCCTAAGCTTTCATTTTCTCCTCCTTCTTTTTCACTTTCTCTTTTCCTTTTCTTGTCATTTTTCTTCTCTTTCTTTATAGATTTTTTTCTTTGTAACTATTTTTTCTGTCACCTTTTGTCCTTTTCTATAATTTTCTTTTCACTTTTCTCTCTGTTCCTTTTCCTTGCGAGTCCTTTTTCCTTCTTTTAACCTCTTTTTCTCATGTCTTCATGAACCTCTTCCCTTTCTTTTTATCTCCTTTTTCTTTCCTTTAACTTTCTTTTCTAGCCCTTTTCCTCACCAGCTCCCTCCCTTTCCCCTCTTCCTTCCCTCTCCTATCACCTCCGTTCGGCCTCCTCCATCCTGTATTTCCCTCCACGCTGCAGCTTACAGCCGATCCAACGTGCTCGCCTTTGCGCGTTGCCGTGTTGCGACCGCGGCGATCGGTGCATCATTATGGCGCCTAAACGACTTCGCCGACGCCGCCTCGTCTCTCCCCGCAGCATTTTTCGCTTCCTGTTTGCGTCGACACATGCGAATCCAAAGTGCCTTAATGTCCCTCGATGTTTGCACCACGTGTGATGAATGAATAGAAGGAACGGTGATTCACGTAATGAACGCCACCAAATAAAGTGCAAACACATTTAGGTTAGTCATTACGCCGAGTCAAGTGTGTCGTTTGCTTGTGTAACGTGTTGATGTGATTAGCTTTGGAGCGCCGTGAGTATTAATAACTTCCACTCTTTGGATGTATTATCCTCCGTGTTGGTTTCTGTGTCTGCAGCGTTTACTATTCAGAATAATCCACCTCCTTTGTTACAGATCCGTGGCGCTGACAGTGCGGCGCGCTGTGGAAGACTAGTGATTTTGTTGTTGTAAATTCACCTTTTTGACAACAAGTCCCAGTCTACCTCACCGCTCCACACCCGGACGTCCTTCCTCCACATCCACCTGTTCCTCCTCTGACTTTTTAAACCACGAGGATGCAGCTCACTCTGGATGTTTACGTGCGAGGCAAATATTAAAGCTGAAGATCTAGTCGACGGGTGTTTACTGTGAGATACGCTGAGCACGTCTTAATCATACATTTTTTTCCAGCAGCAGGGGTGTGAAGCTCACTTCCCTCCTCCTCTTCTTCCAGAAATACGACGACAAAGACGACAACCCCTATAGCTCCACTTACGCTGATGCAATTACGCTTCCTCCCGACAATCGGAAACACCGTCTGAGTTCGATGTGATAAGATGACAGATCAGAATGCTGCTTAGAAAAGATCCGTAATGATGCGTTTAACAGCTACAGCGGGGAAAAAATGACTTTGATATGATGGGAATCTTAAGAATTATGAAAAATTCTGTTGCAGAAATGCTCACAGCTCCACCAAGTTGTCTAGAAATCACCTGTCTATGCAGCTAAATTGCTTTTCGAGTTACATTTAGGTGCAGAGTAATCGCTGGCGGCATGGTTGGATGGTTGGATGGTTAGTCAAACAACAGCAAAGAGACGTGAAATGAGTCAAAACAAGCACAAAACAGCATAAAAGAGCAGAAAAAATAGCAGATAGAGACTCAGAATGACTCAAATGAACACAAACATGATGCAAAGCTGTTTCAAATGGACACAAACCAACAGCAAAGAGCCACGAAACAGCAGGAAAATCACCAAAACGTTCAGAAACAGATGCAAGCCAATGAAAACAAGATGCAAAATTATCATAAATGGATGTACAGTGACTGCAGTGATACACAAAATGACCAGAGAGAGACTAAAATGGACGAAAAGGGAGACAGAATTAACTTAAACAGATGGAAAGCAACTTTAAATAAAGATGAAGACTGAAAAAACAGCAGCAAAGAGGGCAGAACGAGACACAAACCAATAAAAAATAAATGTAAAATGGATTAAAACAGATGCAAGACAACTGCAAAGATGCATAAAATGACCAGAGAGAGACTAACATTAACTGAAAGAGATTCAAAAGGGTCAGAAAGAGATGCAAACCAAAGACAAACAGATGTACAACAGCTGCAAAGACACACAAGAAGACCAGAAGAGGGATAAAATCTTATTGAAATATGTGCAAAATTCATTGCAAACAGATAAACGACAGCACAGAATTACTCAAAACAACTAATAAGAGTCGCAAGAAATAGAGAAAGAGATTCAAAAGAACCAGAAAGAGATGCAAACTCAACACAATTAGATGTAAAGTGACTGAAAAGACGCACAAAATAACCATCAAGAGATTCAGTCGGATGGTAACGGATAAGAGCTGACAGATAGGGATGCAAAACCAGTTCAGACACACACAAAAAAAAACCCCAGAAAGAAACACAAACCAATGAAAACCAGATTTAAAATGTGCATAAAAAATGTCAAATGACAGCAGAGACACTAAAAATGACCACAAAGAGACGAAATCAAACTAAAGAGATGCAAGATTAGCACAAGCAGACGCATAAAACTGTTTCAAACCGGAACTAAACAATCAAGAAGACTTTGTTTGTGGTCATTTTGTGACTGTTTCGGTCTTTGGGGTGGGAGGAGGTCGGGGTGGATGGAGGGCGTACGAAACTCAGACAACAAAAGCACTTTGGTCACAGTTTGGACCAACTTTAACCAAACGAAACCATCAAACTGTAGCCACAACAAGTAGATACTGCAGAGCGCGGTTGGATATTTTGGCGGTGAAAATTTAATGGATACCGTAAATTCCGGACTATTGAGCAGCGCACCTGAATATAAGCCACACCCACTAATTTTAAAAAGAACAATAAACTGCACATATGAGATATTTACACAGAAGGATTTTTTAAAACTTTTGATAAAATACGTACTGGTAACATACACAAATACGTAAATGCTTTTTTTCCGAACAGTGCCTGTAACACGGCTGGTTAAGAAAATAAAACATACAGCAGCCTACCAGGCAGAGCCGGCCCTAGCCATAGGCAGTATAGGCAAATGCTAAGGGCGCCGACATCCACAGGGGGCGCCACAAGCTTACCAGGCTAACATGTATTCAGGCAAGTATTTATTAACAAGCGCCGATGCAGTTTCTCTACCTTTAGCAGTAAAGATGTTACATTAGCGTCTTAGCTGCTAACGTTAGCAGCGAAGACGTTAGCGAAGACCTTGGCGTTTTAGCTGCTAACGTTCGCAGCAAAGACGTTACGTTAGTGTCTTAGCTGCTACCGTTTGCAGTAAAGAGGCTACGTTAGCGTTTTAGCTGCTAACGTTAGCAGCAAAGATGTTCGCTGCTAACGTTAGCAGCTAAGACGTTAGCGAACCGTCTTCGCTAACGTCTGAAGACGACGGTAGAGGACCCTCATCGGCGCTTGTGGTTAAATATTTGCCTGAATACACGTCAGTTAGCCAGGGAGTGTCGCAAAGACTTGTTTCTTCAGTTTCATTTAGTGTGTTGTTTATACTTAAATAAAAGTTTGAATACATGCATACAGTTTGTGTTACTGTATGAAAATTAGGAGTGAAATTCACTGTGATGCTACGGGGGCAAACGACAATCTTGCCCAGGGCACCAAATTGGTCAGGACCGGCCCTGCTACCAGGAAAAGTCATCGATCGCTATCTTCATGTTCCTCCTGTTCACTAAAACCACTAAAGTCGTCTTCTTCAGCCTCAGAATTCCTTCGTCACACACTTCCTCAGTCTCTCTGTCATTGTCTCGAGGCAAAAATCCATAAATTAGCCGCATCATTGTTTGTGTTCAAAGCGAGTGAAAACAGTAGCGGCTCATATTCCGGGCATTACGGTAAATTCAGTATCAAGGTTTTGCAGCTTCCCAAACGTCCTGTACGTTTATCTGTTACTAAAATAAAACCTGTCGTGAGTTTTATGAGGCAAATTGAATAAAGAAAGATTCAAACGTATGAAGCTTGAGAGTTGTTACAGCATTGGTATCACTGCCTGTGATTTAAAATCTAGTTTCCAGCTGAGATTAGAAGAAACTTTCCAAACTTCTCTTTTCCAGCGTGGTTCAGTTTGGACCCGTGGAGCCGTCGCTGGTTGAATCCGGGGAGGTTTTTCCAGGTGAAAATTTAAAACAGCTCGGGGCTTAAAGAGTTTAATTAACATTTTCTCATTGCGTTGATAGAAAAAAATACATTCTGGTTGCAATTACGTTATCTCTGGAACATATTTTCTGCTGCAATTTAGTTGTATAGGAACTTAATTTGTGGAGCTGCGTCGCTTTAATGCTGCGTTCAGTCTAATCTTGACCCTTTTTTTTTTTTTTTT
>NW_007578150.1:402618-407096 GCF_000690725.1 Stegastes partitus | reverse complement strand
AAAACAACACAACCCGAGCCCGTAGCCCCGTTTCGTGTGAGCTGATTAATGTTCGGCGCTCTGCATATTCCGCCCCATTGTACATCTCAGCCAGACTCCAACTGTGGCAATCAATTCAATCAGCAGCGCTTATGAACCCATTACAATCTAGCTGAGAGCAGGCGGGGGCTGCATCCTTCCACTGGCCTCAGAGTAATTACTGTTTAGTCGAAGCCAAAAGAGGACGGAGAGGAAAGAGAGCGGATGGCCGGGCGGCCGGATGGACGGGCGGGCGAACAGAACGCATCCCTAATGACTCGCATGTGACTATGAATATGCATCGACGCCGGCCGGCCGGCCGACGGGAGCGGGTTGTTTGCGATGTTTACCCCCGTCTCCATCTGAGAACGCTGTAGCAGGTTGCCACGGCGACGTACCATAGCAACCCCCCCCCGGCAGTGTGGTTCCGCCCAGAAGGCCGTGGGGGTCTCGCGGCGCTGCGAGGACGTCTGCGAGGGCCTCGAGGGCGTAATGTGCGAAGACTCGGTGGTGGGCCGCTCTCACCTCGAGTGTAATCACAGGATCCGTCCGCACGAGGAGGAGAAGCGGCGGCTTGAACGGCGCCGCCAGTGAAATCTTTGACATCACGCGTTTGAACCTCTGACCTCCGGACGACCGGATTCGGTGTCACTCGGCTGGGAGTCCCGCTCCACGTGGGAGGGCACCGACGAGGCCTGTTCATTGTTTACCGCTTGTTTTTCAGCCCCTAGGCATCCTGTTTTCTTTTTTTTTTTTTCTAATTTCCCCCTCAGGCAGCTTCAAGGCTGGAAAACATCTCATCACAGCGTCCATGTCGTTTTTTTTTTTCTTCTTTCTACTTCATCCATGAAATGCTGCTCCGGTGCTCACATGTTCGGCTGCGAGATCAGCGAGGTCACAGAGGTTAAGTGCTCGGCAGCAGAATTTACACTTGTTTACGTGTTTCTATTTTGTTCCGCTACAAGGACACGCAAACCGTCTACGCGTCGCCGCGGCACCCACTCCTTCACCAGCCTTGACCTGAAATCCACGGAAAAAAAAACAAAAAAAACAAGTTAAATTAGCGCTCAGTTACATTCTCGCCCAGATCTAAATTTGTGTTTGTTAAAATAAAGCAGCCCTCTTTTTCAGCCTCACATGTGACGAGTGACACCGATGAGTCGTTGCATCGATGGAGAATAAACGCCGGAGCTTTGGTGGAATGTTTCAGGACCAACAGTGTGTCGGCGTTCTCGGCTCTTCGGCTTCAGAAGAGACAATCTGTGTCGTAATTTATCTATTGTAATTCTCCTTATTTCTATTGATTTATTTCTATTTTTATTTTTCCCTTTTTGTCTCTGTGTATTTCCATTTGCTAACAACCAGGACCTGAGCACTCATTTCATGTCATGTGGAAACGGTGTGACAATAAAGAATCCTTGAATCCTGTATAATAAACCCGGATGAACCCTCTGAGCTGTTTCTGCTCCATTTTTACTCGCTGTGGGTTCAATATAAAGTCCTGCACCTTTATGGAAACACCACGACCAGAACTACAAATAATTAAAGTGGTTCTTCTGTGCAGTGTGACGCCGATAAAATATAATGAATCAGAATATTTTTGTTGCCGATGCTGGAAAACGGTGGTTCTACATACAGTCGTCCTCACATGTTTTCATAGCCTCCCGTTAGAGAAGAAAAAAAAAAACAGCTTCAGTCACTGAAATAAGCTGAAATTGACAAAAGTGATAAGAAATAAAAATGTCATGAAAATCACGACGTTGCTTTTGAATTGTGGTTCAACAGAAATATATAAAAAATAAATAAACAACAACAACAACAAGCATGATGGGACCCGTAAACTAATATTTTGTTGAACAACGCTTTGAGCCAATCAGGTGTTTCCTGTAACTCTCAGTCAGACTTGTTTGGATTTCACTGCTCATCAGCAAAGTGCTTGAATTTGTCCGGGGCAGTTTTTTTAAAAATTTTTTATTCTTTTTAACCACAATTCAAAACCAATGTCTTATTTCACTAAATTATAATTTTGCAAATTTTTATTTATTATTACTTTGTTCAGTTTCTCGTTATTTGAGTGGCTGTTGTGAATTTTTCCTTTTCTTTAACGGAGGTTTATGAATACGTTTGAGGACGACCGTACCAGAGATGTTTTACACTTTTAAAGTCAGTCAGATGTTTCACTAAGCAGACAACTCGCTCCTCCTGGACCGCTTATGAGTCACGCTGCATCTATTTCATCGATCCAGTGTGTCTCAGTAATGGACTCCTCTCTGCTCTGTGTAAACACTGCCTGCAGTTCAGCCTAAACACACTTGAAATGTTCCAGTCTGGTTCAGACGATTTGTTTCTAACACGCAGAATAAAGTGATTTTGATGAAATATCACAATTTTAGGTTTGATTTGTTTCTTTCTCTTGACGGAGGAGCACATCACACATGAAGGATGCTCAGAAAAACACACAATTATTTCTTTTTTTTAATAGTTTCTGGCTTTGATAAATGCTGTAATTTGGCCCGTTTTTATAAAGAAAACTCGCATTTTGAGAGCTGGAGGAAAATATCATTTGTGTTTTAGCCCAGAGAGGCGACACTCTGATGTGTTGAATTACAGCTACAGACTGGGTAACGTTCAAAGATCTCGTTTTAAGCTGCTAAACTGTGGCTACGATACCACGATGCACCAGTTTGTTTCATCGTTTTGATCATTTATTCAGTCGCAAATTGAAGAAGTGTGGATGCATTTCTTCAAAGTCAGATTGCAAAACACAGCCTGTAAAAAGACATAACTTCATTGTTTTTAATATTTTATACAGATATATATTATAAAGGATGTGTGCAGTCAACAAGAAGCTCCATATTAGGAGCTGCTGTCTATTAACGTAATAAATTGTGCTGTAATGTGCAGCTTGGACTACTTTTAAGGTTCTATGAGCTCCATAAGGTTGTGCTGTGTGTTATTATTGGAAGTTTAGTTCCATGTGCTGCTCAGACATCAGAGGGTTTAAATGTTCACTGTTAGAAATCCTGGTGAAATAAATGTGTGTATTCAGCTGCCATTTTTAAATAACTTGTGAGAAAAACTTTTGAAGCTGTTCTGATCATCGTGTCCATAGAAAAACATTTAATTCGGAGCAGACTGATTCAAATAATTACAATAAAATCATTCCTGTGAAGCAATAGCAGCATTTGCTTTGAGCTTTAAGGATTCACCGACGCTTCCACATAAAACCCTCAACACAGCCTGTAGTGACGACGGCGTGGTGACTACAGCACATGAAGTATTATAAAACGATGAGTTAGTCTTTTATCTGACGGCTTTACTGATGAAACACTTGACAGACAAACTGTAGCTACGATGCACTGACTCCACATTAGATATTGATAACTGATTGATTTATAAATCAAAATTGTGATTTGAAACAATGCAATTTGCCAATTAGATGTAATTTAATTTAGTTTGAGTGGTTGTTTATCCTCCTGTTGACCAACTAAGACGTTCTGAGGTTCCACTCATCATTCAACAGCTGCACCTCGTAGATTTTGCAGATTTTAAAACGGTTCTGTCACTGATTTTTACTACTTTATGACGTCTTCTTTACGTTTTTGCTGCTGTAACGCTCCATCGTGTGTCTTCAAACCATCACACGGTTAATATCTGTCTGAAAAAATCACCATTTTCAGATAAATGTTGTCACTGAGGTTCACTTATGTTAAATAAAAGTGTTTTTTCTTGCTGTGAAAGTGACTTTTTTGTGATATAATAAATTCAGACACATGTTGACATCAGGTCTTATGTGTAATTTACTACTTTTAC
The DNA here is from genome assembly GCF_000690725.1 of Stegastes partitus. Taxonomy (NCBI): domain Eukaryota; kingdom Metazoa; phylum Chordata; class Actinopteri; family Pomacentridae; genus Stegastes; species Stegastes partitus. Next base: position 403,265 of record NW_007578150.1, on the reverse strand, counting down.
TTGTATTTAAAAGCTAAAACAATAAAAACAGCCCTCAGTGTGGTGATGGTGAAGCATTGCCCAGCCTCCTTCTGCCCTCTGCTGTCCACTGACTGTAAAATAAATCAGTCCAACGAGGCAGCAGTGGTGTGATTGGATCATATAACGTGTACAGTACAGTCTGCATGTTCCAGCTAATCAGCGCTAACCTGATGCGTGTATTCATCACCGTGACCGGAACACGTTCAGATTCATTTGCTCTAATGGCCCATAAATATGAATCACAATCACTTTATCCTTCGTGGTTCTGGATGCATTTATTTTAATTCTGGAAAATCCTTCATGAAAAAACACTTTTAGTCTCCACAGTTTTTTTAAAGGTGACAGTTTGTACGATGAAGTACTAAAATAAACACGTTTCTGTTCAAGAGTTTTGCATTTTTAGTTTGTTTTAGGATTCTGTTGCAAAAAGTATTGAAGCTTTCACGGAGCTGCAGCAGATTATTAAATATTAGGCGACTGTTTTTATGTTAGATGCAAATTATCTACGACTATTAGATGATATAAGTTCATAAATATTCAGATTTACACCAGACTAGTGCATGTACAAGCTCCAGGAAGTAGACAGGCCCCTTCACTTCTTGTTCACTTGCTTGTTTTGCATATAT
>NW_007578150.1:400953-401972 GCF_000690725.1 Stegastes partitus | reverse complement strand
CCCTGTGATAGACTGGTTCCCTGTCCAGGTGAACCTGCCTTCCCCCTGAGTCAGCTGGGATAGACTCCAGCCCCCCCCCACCCTAGTGAGGATTAAGGTGTAGAGATGATGGATGGATGGATAGGTGAACCTGCCTTCACCCTGAGTCAGCTGGGATAGACTCCAGCCCCCCACGACCCTAGTGAGGATTAAGCGGTGTATAGATGATGGATGGATTTTCGCAGGACTATTTTGGCCATTCTCTGGTTTTAAATCATGGAAATGCAACCTTTACCCCAAATGATAGACAAGTTGAGTGTTGCTTTAGACCAGGGGTCTCAAACTCGCGGCCCGGGGGCCAATCGCGGCCCGAGGAACGATACTTTGCGGCCCCCTACTTGACATCAAAGTTTCGCATTTTCCTCACCTGCTCCTTGTTGCCCTGGGTGTTTGGTATCGTTTACCCCTTGTGGGCTACTGTAGCTCAGGCTCATGACAGAAACACGAATTAGCAACATTAGCCACTTAAACCGTGATGTGGGAGCATGGAGTGGAGAGAACATAGATCCCGTCCCCAAATATGTTTGTTTTTTTTTTTTTCTATCTGTGTGAGAAGCTCTCCTCCACCATGAACTTTAATCAGTCAAAGTCCAGGTCCAGACTTACTGATGAGCATCTTCAAGCCAGACTGAGGCTCTCAGATGCTTCCTCTCTCAAGCCCAATGTGGCTCAACTGTGTACGAGGAAGCAAGGAGCAGGTAAGAGACGCCCATGTTCTGAAGAATGGTCATGCTCTGGATTGTTATTAATAAAGATTGAGAAGATTGGATTGAACACGTGATGCGGCCCAGCCTCACCCAGACTCCAGCGGGCCCCCCGGGTAAACTGAATTTGAGAGTCCTGCTTTAGACTCACACCTGCACAGGCTCTTGTTGACCAAGTTTGTTGAAGCTGCAGGTGGAGTTTTGGGGCAGATGGTAGCAGACGCTCAGACAGCTGGGCTGACTTTGGAGTCTTTATCATGATTGTCCTGCTGGTGA
>NW_007578150.1:382312-399571 GCF_000690725.1 Stegastes partitus | reverse complement strand
ATAAAATAAATGACCGGTCTCGGTTTTAGCAGCTTTGGAGGCTGCAGGTGTTTAAATTCGGCCTCTCATACCATGTTTCAACACATAAACACGATTTCCGTCACCGTTTTGTGCTCCTACATCCTCTGTTCACATTTATGTTCTGAATACAGGCTTCTGTGGCTCCAAACTGGGATCCAGTGCATCCGGTTTGCTTGAGACTGATACACCACAAGACATCTTACCTGAATATGTCTCATTACCTGATATGTGAAACACCAAAGCCTTGTGATGGAGAAAAAGGGAGTCAAGGAGGAAACAAGAGAAACATCAACCTACCTACAGTCTCCTGTGATGAATCCTAAAACAAGCGACGATCTCCTGTGAGCGACAAAGAGCAGATGTGATGGATGACTGATCAGATGATTAGAAAAAGAACCCAAAACAGCAAATAAGAGTTCCCCTGGTGTGATCATGTAGGGCCGTAGCCTTCATCTTTAAATGATTCTGAATATCCATCGTCTATGCACTGATTAATCCTCACTACGGTCGTAGGGGGGCTCAGGGTGAGGGACGATCCACGAGTTTACAAGTCCAGGAAGCAGCAGATTGTCCCCTTTAAGGCCTGATGATGATGAAGAAGAAACAGTTAATGTTAGAGATATAAGAACTGGAGACGGATCTCCACAATTCCATGACGAAGCATCAGAACATCAGCTCAGCGCCGTCTCATCGTGTCAGCCCAACGAGGTCGGCAGCGTTTACGTCGTGGAAATTACAGATATTTAAATTCATCCGTGCAGAGAGACCGACCCGGACTAGAATCTATTTATTACCAAAACCGACAGGTGTTTAAATAATTCATTTCAAGAAGCAGCGAACTCGCACATCTTCAGATAAACAGAAACACACCAAATAAACACAGGACGCCATTCATATGCTTATGGATGTATTTTAATAAAAATAATTCTGTCAAAATTAAACAGAATACAATATTTCTTTTTTTTTTTTAACATGTTTCCAGTAGATAGGTTTTTTTTTTTTTTTTTAATTATCATTTTTCCTTTTTTTTAATATCATTTTACAGGTTTTAAAAGTCATGCTAAGTAGAGGGTAACTCATTTCACAATTTTTTTTTTTTAAACATTTTTCTTTTTTGCTAAAACTCAAAAGTCAAAATATGAAATTAAAGTCATGATAGAAGTCAATTGTGCACAGCTCGTCTGCGATGCCTAAATCGGTTTCCTGCGGCCTCTCGGGGGGTGAAGTCCGTGTTGCTTCGGAGGCCTCGGGCCCATTTTTCACAACGTCCCTCTTTTCCTTAAAACGATCACTGATCACATCAGTGGCTACGTCTAGGCAGGGACTAGAGGAAAGGTGGCGGTGAGACGAAGCCCAGACTCAAACACAAAGGACAGCCGGGAGACTGGTTCCCTACAGGGTGTGTAACAGGTTGTTGGTTCAACAGTGTGTAACAGAAGTCCTTTACAGCTGCGAGTGCAGATGTCGTCAGTGTGTGTTTGTGTCGTTATTAGAATAGCTCCTAGTTATAGCAGAAGGTGTTTATAAAAACCAGACAGGTAAAAAGTTTGACCACATACCCTGCAGTAAAGCCCACACTGCAAACACACATCTCCAATATTATACGAGCCCATATCAGGACTGAAATTCTCTTATTAATAGAAATATACACTTCAGGGTGGATCCACAAGCCACGTGCCGGGTGACAACAAAGCAGACGGAGCAACGGTTTGTCACACAACATCCAGCCATTTGGTAGAAAACAAGTCTTCTCTAGTAGTTTAAAATGTTTACAGAGTGAAGCAAGTTTGTCACCAAAACTCAATAATACACAAGGAAGTCGGGTGCAGTCGGGTTACAGAGGTGCTTCTGCCCAAAACAAAAAAAAAAGATCTTAAACTGGGGTTCAGATGAAATGTCAAAGTTTGATCCGAGCTTCTAAAAGTGGAGCCAACATGTTGTTTAAAAAAATAAATAAGACTTTATGAAGAAAATCCTTTCACAATTTTGGAAAAATATACAGAACCCAACAAAGAGCCAATAAACTGGAAAATATCAGAACTCATCTCAGGCCCGCTAGCAAGCTAATGCTAACCTCACTCCTGTTGACTAAACAGAGAGGCTGTGCATTGAGTTTTCAATTTCATGCTAATGCTCAAAATGCTCAATTTAACCAGCTAGCTGTTGACGTTAGCGCTAGTGAACGGCTAGTTAGCTGGCTAGGCAGGTAGCACCTGTAGCCGTGTAAAACACATAAAAAGGCAGGTTAGTTACTTAGCAGTGTGTTTATAAGGTGCAAAAAATACTGGTTGATTCCAAAGTATCAACCTTGTCAGCAGTGTTCTAGTTTACTAGCAAGTCATGCTAGCTAGTGAGTTGACCAGTTAGTTTCAAACTTACTAATTAGCAGCGTGTGAAAAGACCGAGTGAAGCTTGATCTGCATGAAGTTAGCCACTTATGTAGCTCTAAATAGTAGCTTGTAGATATAGTAAGCGTGTATGCTAGTTTCTAACTTACTAGCTACTAGTCTTACTTATTAATGCTAATATAACAATAACTAGCAAGCTAGCTCTGATTAGCTAGGTTCTAACTTACTAATTAGCAGCTTATGAACAGATTAGCCCCTCACGTGGCACTAGCTAGGATCTTGTAGGTTAGACCAAGTGAGCACTTAAGCTAGTTTCTAACTTACTAGCTGATAGTGTTTGCTAGTAAATATGAGCTAGGTATGGTGTTAGCTAGTTTTGGAAATACAAGAGTGGCACACCTCTCTTGTACTGTGGCTTTGGTTAGCAGCTATTGAATTGTACATATTAATCCTGTTAGCTATTTTCTTACCTACTAGCTAATAGTACTGGTTAGCAAATAAGAACTAATTAGCTATTTTCAAACTTACTAACTAGCAGCTTAGGAAGAGATTGTGAAGTAAGCTCCAGTCTGTGTCCCTCGTGTAGCTTTGGCTAGTAGCTAGTAAGTTAGACCTTGTTAGCCTGTTAGCTGTTTTCTAACTTGATAGCTAGTAGCACTAGCTAGTGGAAAGAGCTAGTGAGTCTGTTGGCCGCTTGAAGTAGCAGCCTAATAACAGTAGCTAGTAAGCTTACGTACTCGTGCTATCTTACTGGATAATACTGAGTAAGTTAACACCAGTAAGCTAGTTACTTGTTACAAAACTAGCTCTTGTTAGCTAGCTTCTACCTTATTAGCTATTGAGAGCTAACTGGCTAAAGAGTGCTAACAATGGCTGGGCTTGCAATCAGACACTTGAGTTAAGACATTTTGAACAGATCAAGATGTGAAAATGAGTTATTTTACAATTCACTGAAATATTGAATAAAATCTTTGTCTTGTGGTTATTTATTTCATAATGTCTTATTTATTTTGGCACTCCAAACACTGACAAATGGGTCATGGTGGCTTTAAGTAGGATTAGGTAGTTTTGCTACAACTGATCTGACTCCAAAAGAGAAATTAACGGAGAAAAAAAAAAAGCAATGACTCTAAATCTCATAATGGCCAGCAGCTAATCTGAACAATAACAATACCTTTGTTTTCCCTCCTGTGCAGCTTGTGGAGCGCTCTGGGACAAAGTTCATCATGTTTCACAAAGATGGAGCGCCCCGTGTGAGCCCGACAATCAGAACTACATAAGTCTTCATAACCTTTAAACCTGGTTTGAAATCAAAAATGAAAGAAAGACCGTAATTTAATTATCACGACGAGCACCCTAAAATTAAAAACCTTCCCGTTTGGAAAAACGGCTTCACCTTTTTATGTGAAATTGTAATTGCAACAGCGCACAGCAGGTGAGGCTGAGGAGGGAAAAAAAAGTAAAGATTGCAGTAATGAAATCCCTCGAGGTGACTTGACTTTTAGCCGTACACACACTGTGCTTGTTAGTCTGCCTTTGATACTGATTTCCTCCACGCTGGCATCAAGGTGACCATGATAATGGAGTCAGACTCGGTCCTGGAGGAGGGTGTTGGAGGTGCAGCTGGGGCTGAGCTCTGCCACCTGCAACCACATCACTGATTGGTTGTTACAGCAGAATTAAAGCTTCAACACCTCCATTATTCCAATTTCAACCCTTCGTCATCGCCCCTTTCTCCGTTGCAGAGGCTTTCAGGGCGATGTTCTTTTTCAGGATGTATTCAATTATTTGGCTGCTCACACTGTTTTATTCTTAAAAAATGTTGCGTCACCAGAAAGGTTCTGGGCTCAAAAAGAAGTTATAATAAGAGGTGTGTGTGTCGTGCTGAGCTCAACCCCTTTTACATCTCAAGACATGAATATACTTCCAAGTGCGTCGCATTAAAAACCGACGCGTTACACTCGAGGTTTTCCTAAAAGGGCCTACAGATGTGAGGGTCGCCGTGGAAACCAGCTTTTTTCCCGATATGGTGAACAAGAACAACAATACTGATCGTAGGGAATCAAAATCCACCCATTTAAAAAAAAAACAGAAGAAAGAATAAAAAGTGAAGGAGGGGGGAGAAATTACCATTTTGTGTTTCGTCCAGGATGAGCACAACAAACTGACAAAAAAACAAAAAAAAGAACTAAAAAAAAAAACAAAATAAAAGGCTAGATAAACAGAATAATAATTAATTATCTTTAAATAGTGTCACACATTTTCTTTATTTGATAATACTAAAATTAAAAAGGAAGCTTTCTCCTCTCACGCTTCTCCTCTCGTCTGCGTCGCCGGCTTCAGGTCTTGACGGACAGCCAAACGCACCAATCACACGCATGCTCTTTTCCCCCTGTCGCCGCGACAACCACCTGCCGGACACGCCTTCTGTCAGTGCTACTTGACGTTTAACCTGCGGAGGGAAGCGGGCGATGAATGGATGTGATTGAAGTCGATGCTCTGTTGGCATGTTTTCCATTTCGTGCACAATGCGGCTCTAATTGAAGACCGAGGCTGATCATCTATTCACTAGTTTCATTATAATTATTATTTTTGCAGTAACTCACATAAGAAGACACAGTTTATTCAGAGCAGCAGAGCTTTGAGCCTCATACGGGAACTTTTTATGTGAGGTTTGCTCCTAAAACTGAAGAATCTTGGTTTATTCTAACCTGTTGTGTACATTCTATGGGTTACTGGGCAGTGACACAAGCTTTCTTATTTCACCAGTTTACCAAAAGAATACTCAAGTTAGAGTTAAATAATCAATATGGGCTTAAAGAGCAGAGTCTCAGCTTTAATTTGAAGGTATTCATAACTGAATTGGTGGAAACGGTTTAGGAATTAGAGCTCTTTAGCTGTTTCGTGGACAGATGTGGGACGTTCCTGCGTTATGTTATCATCGGTGAAGCAGGCAGAACTCCAGGAGAAGCATTTGGAAGTGAATCTACAACGTGAGGCCAAAGGAGCTTTCAGGTTGTTGTTAAGCTGCAAAAAGCAGCAAAAAGAAACCCACCAAAGAAAGAGAGAGAGAGCAGGAACATTAGGAGAGACCACATCAGCGTCATTATGATGAGAAAAGAATTTTAAAAAATAAAGGTTTCAAAAGGCCTGGATGTTTACGGAAGATAAGAGTGGTGGATAATCGGTAGGATGGTAAAGAAAAGTGAAGACAACCTCCAGGAGGTAGAAATATTGTTCATGTAGTTTATCACACGGATGAGAGCAAATACAGAAAGTTCATCCAGAGATGCAAAACATACACGAGCCTCACGGACAGAAAAGCTGCATTAAACAGCTAAAAAATAAATAAAAAGACATCTCAGGCCTTTAACTACATGATCTGGACAGATGGAACCAAGATGAAGCTGCACCAGATGTGACAAGAAGCAAAACGTCTGGAGGAAGCTCGGAGCAGCTCGTGATCCACGGCGGACATCTTGTTAAACATGGTGGAGGATCACAGGTTCCTCAGCAAGGGGTCAAAAAACGATAATCATGATTATGTGATTTTGTCCAATTAGATTTGAGCAACTGAAATGAGGAGACGATGTAGAAAAGCTGCTGCTACACGCTTAATAAAATATCAAACGTCTTGATTGAAGCTACAAGTCTGCACTTGGACTGCAGTTTAGTCGTTTTGTTTCATTCATAAAGGGTCAAAATTACAAAAACTGTCACTGTCCAGATGTTTCCAAACCTAACGTTAATACATCAGACTGAACTATAGGTAGGGATTTTTATGTAAACACTAGTTTAAGAGTCTAACTAACTAACTAACTGAATCAGAGGCCTCCATCAGGGGAAACCTAATCAACCTGCATATTCATTTGTACACACCAGTTTGTTTACATGTGTGAAGTTAACTTGCTGGAAACTCATCAGCTGAACGCGACAGAGGATTATTATTATTATTATTATTATTATTATTATTATTATTATTATCATTATTATTATTATTATTATTATTATTATTGTAAAGACGGTCGCAGGTCATTTGACTTAAAGGTGTTCCTGTCCTTGAACCACTTCCAGACGATGTGCAGATGTCTTTACACTCTGGCAGCTGTGACATTTCTTTGATTTTTACTTCTTTGATATTTTTTAAAACCCGTCTGAAGAACCAGGTTGGCTCGTTAAACTGGTGCTAAACTGGTTTTCCTCCTACTGTCAATCAAACGTTCCTCCTCCTCCATTGATATCTGCATGAAAAACCACAAACTTGCTCTCGATGGCTTCTGGCTGCTCTTTATGATCCTCTTATAAAGGATATTGATCTTACAGGTTGGTGTCCTGTTTCGCCCTTTTTTTTTTTTTACTATTTTATTTTATTTTATTTTACAAGTAGCAGCCTCAGCAGGAAGAAAACTACAGAAATATGAATGCAAACAATTTGTCCTCACATTAGAAATAAAGAGGAAACAGTTTGACTAACGGTGAATAAAGTGATCCATGACTTCACAGAGAGGAAATAAAGTCATAAACAGACTAATATAATAATATAAAGACAGTAAAATATAGTAGATAAAAGTAGATGAAATGCTAGGTGTTGTTGAACCTTTTTGGCAACAGGCTTGTTTCTTCTATTTGTGATGGTTTTATGTGTTATTTTAGGGATCCATGATACAATATTAAGTATTTCTAGCTTATCTATACATGACTCTGTGAAAGCTTCGTCTTCTCCTAAAATACTCACAGGTGTGGTTCCTGCATGAGGCTCATTGTTTGTGATATACGACATATTTAAGCAAACCAGCCAAACACAACAGGAAACACTGATCACAAGCACACGTTTCCTAGAGGTTGTGAATTTGCTCACCTGGACCTGGGCTAGTGCAAAAAGTTGTCTACTCTGGCGAAGGAGCAGGAACCGGACCGGACTCGGGCCATGAGCTGAACACACTCTGTGGCCTGGCCGAGCGCTAACATCAGCGGAGGCTGTTTAGGCAGATTTTGGGACTCTGGAAGCAGAAAAACGGCATCAGTCAGAGAGCCGTGGGCGTGAAGGCATCACACGAGACACGTATTCAGATATTTATAGCCTCATAAAGTCATAAAGGTCCAGCAACAAAAGAACCAGGAGTCCTGCAAAAGTTTGTAGAGTCAGTGGTGGAAATGTAAAATTTACTCATGTACTGTAGTTAGGACAGTATTTGAATATAAAAGTTTTCAGGTACTTTTTGATGCCAGTTTCCACTCCGACACAATTCAGCATCACATCCTACAGCTTTGGTCACTTTACAAAATTTGGATTTTTGCACATTAAACACAAGAATAAATACAATAAAAACTGCTTTGCTACAAGCAGAACTAGCCAAGAATTCATATTAGCAGTCATACCGAGGATGCTACGTTTGATGATTGCAGTGGTTCAAATGTGAGAATTAAAGGCTTTAATAATGTTAAATTACTGAATAGAACAGAAGGTTTTTATTGTCCGTGTCTCTATTTATCCAAGACACACAGAGGAACCAAAAAGACGTTTCTCTCTCACCTTTGTATTCGTGCCAAACATTAAAAAAATAAAAAATAAATACTGAACGTGTAACACTGTCGTGAGATATCAGTACTTTTACTCAAGCATCTGAAGGATCTCGACATCCTGGACTCACTAACTCCCAGAAAGAGGCTGAGTCAGCTTAGATCTACCAAATAAGCTGCAGCAGGTTCTTCAAGCTTCCTACCAACAACCTACCTGCAGAGTGAACGTCTGTACGGTGATGTGTGGTGCGTTTACCCAGTATGGCGCTGTTGAGTGCGGAGCAGAGCGATTCCCTCTGCGTGGGGTCTAACTGTTGGCCCACGGGGCAGTTCCAGGGGTCTGAGTACGCTAGCAGGCTGAATGCATCCTGAACACAGAGAGACAGAAGGAAGGAGGCCTTTGTGAACGCAGCACAACGGAAACTTTACATTCTCCAGCTTGCAAGGTTGGAATTTCATCTCCATGGGTCATTAGTTCACCAAACGCTCCACGTCTGACTATCTTCAATGTGACTGTTGTAGTCAAACTGAGTTCTTACAGAAGGTGTTTTCTTCGTGCCGATCTGTGGATCAGTGTTTCAAGTAGCATCACTTGAGTAACGAAGCAGAAAACTGGTGTAAATAAATGAACGCAATTACACATGTGACAGTCAAAAGACAGAAACAGACAACAGTAGTGGGATATTCTTAACTTAATGATGGATTATGAGGCAGTAATGTTGCTCTGTGACTGCTTCCTGTTTTACTACTTTATGTCAGGGCTCCGTTTCTGCCCCCTGGTGGTCAAACACGAGAAGATAAAACCGGAAAACGTGGCGTTACAAAATAAACATCCGTCTGGAAGCGTGCCAGTTTCTGAGCTTCTGTTTTGTTGTGATAAAAGTTGATTTAAATTTCTTACATCTAGGAGCTCCCCGAGGGAGAGCTTTTATCGTCTCAGTGCAGGTTCTATTGTTTTTACAGATGTTTCGTTGCTGCGCATAAACCTTTACATCGGTTGACTTCAGAATTTCTAGACTGACTTTTTTGCATTTTATTTCTTGTAAGATATTTCAAAATGCAAAACAAACACAACAGTCTGCCTGCAGATCTGCTGATATCTTTAAAGAAAACCTTTTTCTTTATTCTGCTTTGGAATAAAATGATTTTATAGTAGTTATTTTATTATATTCAAGATTTTATTTTGTTGCAAATGTGTGTTAACAGGTTCATTTTCCTCTCAGGGATTTTATTTGTCATTGTCTTTTATCTACTATTATTTTTGTTTTATTTATTTATTTTTTACTTTTTTATATATTTTTTCTGTTTTTATTATTGCATTTTTTTATTACCATTTTTATTTCTAATGTGTGTTAGTTTCATTTATACTTGTTAAACACAAAGAACTTAAAAGAAAAATTGCACAAACTTGTGTGTAAATGTTTCATCAGTTTTGTTTGAGTTTATCTGTCATTGAGCTTCATTTCATTTTATTTCTTTATCATCATTTTTCCAAACAGTTTCTGGTTTAAACCATTGCATTTTTATTTCCAATGTGTTTGTCTCACATTGTTTTACGGTTTCCATTTAAATTTGTCAGTCAAATGTAAAGAACTTTTACAAGACGTCAGTAGAACAACTGCACAAACAGATTGAAGTCAGTGAATGCAGCATCTTCAGACCGAGCATTCTTCACTGAAACACGTCCTACATCAGAAGCTGCTTCAGGTCCTGCACAGTATACTCTGATTTTTGACTGGTGCCAGCAGGAGAAAAAAAAAACTTCCTCAGTTCTGGTGCCACATCTGTCGCCGCACAGCCGTGCTGTCGAGCTCGGGTTCGTACCTGTAACATCTTCTTGTGCGTGGCGTTCTTGCCGTACTCGCGGCACAGCTGTTCGTTGAGCGCCTGCAGCTCCCGTCCAAACTGGATCATCCTCTCGGTGGCCGCCTGGTTCCCTCCACAGAGCTGTCTGCCGTTACTGCAGCCCTCATCTGCACAAACAGGCGAGCAAGCAGAGGTGAAAACACTCGACCGGCACAGAGGTGGGCATTTAAATCCGGTGGGACATAAAGGATAAGGAGCAAGAAAGAGGTGGAAATGTGTAAAGCTTTCCTAAAAAAAATAAATAAATAAAGGATTTTCTGGTGTTTGCCAAAAAAGTTCTGACCAGTTTTAAGTGCAGCTTCATTTCCTCAAACATAACAGACATTTCTGTTCATCAAATGGTCAGAAATAACTAAAAGATGGAAGGATTCCTGTCACTTTAGCAGACCGATGGCATCCTGTTAGTGCATTTGTACCTGTGACTCCGTTGCCGATGCTGTTGTCGTCCGGCTGGAGGATCTCTTCGTGTTTGTACGTCCCGTTCATGATCCGCGCTGAGGATCCCTCGACGACTCCGTTGGTGTAGTGCTCTGCTTCGATTTCCATCTCGCTGTCACTGTTCACAAAACACAGAAGCAGTTCAGGAATTTTAAATTTCAGATAAATGTTCACAAGATGACACCAGTTGTGCTTCGATAAATCTGTAAAGCGGATTTGAAGCAAACATTTTTGAAATATTGCAGAAAAAGATGAATTATGTTTGCTTCAGTAACTAAACTAGAGCTGCACAGTGTCAAGAGAACATTTATACGTAACATCTTCTGTCTTTTCTTCACTAGAAGCAACTCATAAGTCACTCATAAGTCGTATGAACCACCTGTTCCATAAAGGTGTTTCCATCATGTATGAAATGGACGAACTTTTTAACCTACACATTAACTTATGAAGTCAAAAACCAACTAAAATGAATGTAAAAACTTTTTTTTTTAAATGAACATAGCTTATAAGACTCAATAAGCTTTCAAAATGTTTGTCACAGTGGATTCAACATGTACGTTTGTTAACAGAAATTTCTTTCCACGCTTGTATTTACTCTGCTCTGTGTAAACCTGCAGATCAGCCGAACAGTCCCTACATTTTTATCATGTGACCGAGCAAACTTTTTTTATTTTTACAGAATCCTGTGCAAATATGTGGCTATTCATTTGACTATTAAACTTGCTATTAGACTATTAGACGTGCAGAACAAAGTGATGTTAATGAAATATCACAGTTTAAAGCTTAGATTTTGGTGGGAACGGCACAAATGAGGAGTTACACGGTTGCTGGAAAGCTAAAAATCCAACTATTCTTTTGTTTTTTACAGTTTCTGGTTGATAAATGGTGTCGTTTTGTTAGATTTTTTTGGTTAAATATATAATCAGTGTCGTCAAAAACAGATGTTCTTTCTTCTATTAACATGTTCTATTAACGCGTTGTGTTGCAAAGCACCTCTGCTGGTGTCCTTCAAATGCGGCGTCTGAATAATGCAGTTTATTATCTCACAGTGATTACAAAACCGTGTCTTAAAATGACTGCAGTAATGATTTAATAATGACAAATCTTCCCTCGTGGCTCCTTCAGTGATCAACTGTCAACACAACACAGAGCTCAGCCTGCGTCGTGTCTGTCTAACCGTCACCACGAGGAGGAAACACCTGAGCCGTCGGCAGGCGTCCTACCTGGTCTCCTGGGTGCTGTTGGCGCTGTGCGGCTGGCTCTTGGTGGAGTCGGAGGAGTTGGACTCGGAGTAGTTGATGGAGGAGGGTGAGGAGGAGGTGGAGGAGGAGGCGGAGGAGGACGCGCTGGGGTATTTGACGCTGCTGCTGCCGCCGCCGCCACCGACGCCGCCATGGCTCTTTGACTTGTTGGGGGGAGTCACCCCGTTACTGCAGGTGGGGCTGTCTGCTCCTGGTGGGGCGGAAATCAGAAACACATCATGACTAAACTGGGAAAAAATGAAAAGTTTTCTGGCATCTGATTCAAGATGGCGCCGTGGATATTTACCTCGGTGTACCTATGGGTCATTCCACCTCAATTCACCAAATATTACAAATAAGTTGCTGTCTGACCATTTCATATTTGTCACATTAGTTTTCTGTGCATACGTACGTTATTAAGTAAAAGGTGTAAAATCTTGAGTCCTGCATAATTTTAGTTTTTGAGGTAAAAGTTCCTAAAGAGGGATGGAACACCACTTTACCACAATTGTTCTTTTAGCCCAGTAACAACTTTATAGCACTTTTCCAGTTGGGACACTATTGCGTGGTGTCACCATCATACCTGCTCAACTCATGTTCAGATATTAGTCTTAAATGCAACAACCTTAACTTTTAAATCTCATAAAGTTTGCCTCCTACTGGCACCAAACTCTACTTTTTTTTTTTAAAGCTACTATTGGTGCCAATCACAGGCAAAGTTCAGCCTCTTGAAGGTTTTATGTTTGGTGGAATATCGGACATTTTTGCACAAAATGTGCACCATCAGTTAACTGGTTTGTGTTATTCTATCAACGTAGGTTTGGGCCATTTTAGACCACATGTTCATATCAATGAGCCGACAAAATGTCAGGACTCTAACGACATTATAGAACTCTTCCAGTTGGGTCACTACTGGAGCGGTTTCACTATAATACCTGCCCAATCGTTGTCCCAGTGTTGGCCATTAGTGCAAACAATGTAATTTGATTGTTTTTTTCCTCATAGTTCGCCTCTGACTGGCACCAAACTCAACTTTTTTAAAGCTCCGATTGGTGCAAATCACAGGAAAAGTTCAGCCTCTTTAAGGTTTTATAGTTGGTGGAATATCGGACATTTTTTCACCAGTTTTGCCCCATCATATGAGTGGTCTGTATTATTCTATCAAAGCAGAGTTACAGCAGTGAAGCTCATACATGCATATCAACGATCCTGCAAAATTTCAAGACTCTAGCTACGTTATTTCTAGAACATTGCTCCACATTATTATACTGCCGCCACGATGCTCCACAAAAATGGACATGACCCAACCTTCTTTAAGAATTCTTAACTCAAAAACTAATGTTAGCTATGAGCCCAGATTTTACTCAATCAGTATTCACCACATTAAAAAAATAAATAAAAAAAGAATCAGTCAACTTGAAGATGTTCACACTGAACACTTTTTAATCTGTGTGGTACTGTTCACTGTTAGGCCCTAAAACATCTGGTCAGATTTGTCGTATGTGAAAACCTACTTGGTAATAAAACAGTTTCTGACTCTGATTGTCTCTAACTGCTGTCGTGTTGCGTACCTCCGGTGTGCAGGTGTGTGTTGCTGGCTCCGTGGCGGGGGCTGAGGCTGGGCGATCCGGGGTAACTGTCCTGGGACTTTGGGGAGCGAATGGTCAAGCAGCGAACCTCGCTGTCGGTACCGTTCACCATCTCCACGAACTGACGACACCTGGAGGTTCAGAGTGAACCGGTGAAGCCGACATCCGCAACAGGAATCACGGATACTTTGCTGCATTTGGTTTTAATCTAATGCCACACGCTGACTTACTTCAACATGAATAGTAGGTTGGGGTTGCGTTCTAACAGGCCGGGGTAAAGCTGCTGAGTGGCTTCTATGGCTTCGCCCACCCGTCCTGCCAACACCAGCTTCTGTATTCCTGTTAGACAAACAAACAGGTGCTTATTTAGCGTATTGATCAGCACAAAACGAGCTTTAGAAGCCAGTGTGTCACTGGGGGAAACCAACATCCACATATTTTAAGCAGTTTTAACATTTAAGAGTTGAGTTTGAGCATCCAGAGTTACGTTACACAGATCAACAGTGTCATGTTGACCTGTAGTAGTAACTTAAGCAATTATTTAGTCCAAATATCTATAATTAATCACTCTGACCAGCCAAGATGACAGCTAGAGATATCCGTAATTCAATTTGGACTGGTCAAAATAAAAATTTCACACTTCTTATGACTAGTTGGAATTGTTCACTATCCACTGCATTGCATCGCTTCTTTGTTTGGGTTCTACTGCGTCTTGCATGTTTGCTCTGGGGTCTGAGCGAAACGGCATCTCAACCCGTCTGCGTCCTGCATACGGCAGAACTGACAATAAAGCTGACTTGTTGTGCACGATGTTGCTCATTGCAAAGCATTTCAACAGTGTTTACAGAAGCAAAAGCAGCTTCTGTGGAGGATAAAATCGCTAGAAAACGCAGTGAAATACAGAAAAGCTCATCAGCGAGGAGTTAGTGGAGGACAAGAGCTTCATTTATCACAGATTTGTGCTTGAAATTTACTAAAAATTCGGCCTCAAGCTGCTCTGACATGGTGGTAAAACATGTTGTCATACAGTTTTTAAAAAGAGCAACCACTGCTTCCAACTTGCAGCTACTTCAAGATACCCGTCAATACTTCTTGATGAGACAGAATTCCAGCTAAAACTTAATTCAAGATGTCCAAAAAGGTCAGTGTAGATGTCTTGAATTCAGATTAAAGATATCTTAAACTACAACCATGACAAGTCAGAATCAAGCTGTGGATATCTGAAAATGGAGCCTTGTTTTCAAAAGTGCTTTATAAATAAAGTCATTCTGTTATTTATAACACTGAAGTCACGCAGCATTAGACCAGTAACTCCCGTGTTCTGTGAGGCAGAATTAGTGTTTTTGTTAGAGGAATCCGGTGGCTCTGAGGGAACCAATGAGAGCTTAGTTTATTAGAGATCTGTGGTCGAAATTTACCAGAAATTCGGCCTCATGCTGCTCTGACGGGGCGCTGAAACGTCTTACATCATTTATAGAGTCATTGTCTGACTTGCAGCTAATTGTAAGATCTCCATAATCACATTTTGATTAGATTCAAAATATCCGAAAAGGTCAATGTAGATATGTTAAATCTAAGGCAAATTAAAGATATTTTGAAGCACAGTTAGGACGAATTAATATTAAACTGTGCGTATCTGAAGCTGGAATTACAACTCGTCATAATTCAGCTGCAGAAATCTGCTGCTAAGCTGCAGATGTAACGTCCACATGAACGGTAAAGCTGATGTCATTTATCCTGGAGGAAGGGCAACGGGGATTTCTGAAATGTTCTTTTATCTGCAATACGTATCTAGTGTAGCTAATAAATGCTAAAACAGTTTCTCATACAGACAGTTATCGAGCTGTGGACATCTTTTATTTCAGAATCTACAGGAAATAACCACATTTAAGTTGGCTTCAGAGATGAACCAAATGAAAAAAGTGGATCTGTGTGTGTGCGGTCGCTTTGTTTGCTCACTCTGTCTGTTCTTTATAGATGTCTGGTCCTCCTGAATCATGGTCTCTGTGGCTCTGGCAAAGGCTGTCGCAGTGGCACAGTACCCATGATGCACCAGGTAGCTGGACACCATACTGGACAGAAAGGGGGACAAGTGTTAGAATGACGACATCGACACACTCGTAACGCTTTGTGGTGTCGAGTTTGTGTTGATTTTGATGATGGAGAGCAAGAAAATTAACCTTTAAGTGATGAGAACATGAACAGAAGTTTACAGTGTGTTGAGAGGAGGCGTTACTTTGCTTGTGTTTAGTAAAAAAAAAATAGAATGGAAATACTTTATAGATCCCCAAGAGGAAGTTCTGTTGTTACAGCACCAAGCAGAAAAATAGAAAATATAAAATAAATATAAACTAAGATACAAAATGCATAATGAAGCGTAAAATATATGATAAACTAAAATGAACTAAAGTGCAAAATGCACCACAAAGTGTCAAATTCATCCCATAAAATATGCATAAAATGGGGAAATCGAGGTCCTGCATCTGTGAAAATGTGAATTATCGTGTTTTCCTGTTTGCTAATTCAACCAGTGTTGTGTTGTTCTAATATTTTTAAGCACCACCATCCCACACAACACCGCCAGACTCATTTTTCATTTACATTTTTCCTCCTGCAGCTTCTCTGCATGCCGTTATGTTCTCAGCTTTTGGATGAAGTACGACAGTGTGTGTGTGTGTGTTAGTTGTGGATCTTACTTCTGCAGGACGGCCTGCCACTCGCCCAGCCTCTCGCCGATGGGGAAGCGAGCGATCATGCCGTGGATCTTGGCCCGCCACTCGCTCATGTAGTCCTCGATGTCGAAAACGAACGGCTGCTGGCCGAAGTTGGCGTCTACGATCTCGCCGGGGGTCTGGAGCCCCACCGTGGGGTAAAGGTTGGGCTGCAACGGAGGAATGTTCGGGTTGAAACGACTGATTTGATGCTTATTCCCATTTAGTAGGCTAATTATTACAATACGCAAGTTGGATCATGATTAATAGGCTCTCCCAGTGTTTAATAACTAAAGAATATTATTCAGATTATCATGAGTTTACGGTGATGACAGGCCTCTTGTTGAACCTTAATGGTACTTTAAAGGGATATTTTGGTTTATTCAAGCCTTACAAATGGTTCATTTCGACTACATTTTAAACTCCAGATCTATTTAGAGGGTCTAAACAGCCGATGCCACATGAATAAATGTGAATAAGAAACACACATAAAACATGGCCTGTAGAATTTTATAGTTTCAAGATTCCCTAAAACCACCATCTTCCTTGATTTGACCCACACTGGTGGATCTAAAATGCATCTCAACAGATATGAAACAGTCTAGGTGTACTCACATTTGTAGCACCTGTACAAAGGTATAAAACATTTTCATTTTTGCTTATTTTGGCTCACTGTAGGAGAAGTCATCAAATTTCAGGCTAAAGAATGACGTTTGGGGTGTTTTTACTGCTGTTAAATGTCAAAACGGGTAAAATTTGACCCCAAACATGTTCAGTCGTACTCAAATGTATTCACATCCTTCTATTAAAGAAAAGGCAACAGAGAGTTACAGGAAACACCTGATTGGCTCAAAGGGTTGATCAACAAAATATTAGTTCACAGGTCCCATCATGCTTGTTTTTTTATATATATTTCTGTGGAACCACAATTCAACAGCAATGTCATGATTTTTATTTAATTTTTATTTATTATTACTTTTGTCAATTTCAACTTATTTCAGTGGCAGATGTTTTTTTCCTTCTTTAATGTGAGGGTAGGAATACATGTGAGGACGACTGTATGTTGGGGTTAAAGCAAAGCAGGGCTCTATGGGGCTCTATAATAACACAAAGCTTTCTAATTCCTAATTTTCCGTGTTTTACCTCCATTAGATGCTCTTCGTTTCCCACCCACCAGCCAAAATGTGTTTTAAAGCCACTAAAAAAACAATCTATAGCACTTTGCTATCTTTAGAACATTTTCACCGCTGTTCCCTGCTATCAGGCTGCCTTCTCTGACGGGGAACCTGAAGCTGGAATATCGACGTCTTCTCTCATTTTGACTCACAGAAAACAGGAGTTGCTGCTCCGCTGCTGCCTCCATTGATTAGTTTGTTTGTGTTACTGTGTGACGTTGGCATTCTAACACAGTGAAACTCCAAAGTCGGGTCTTTTTAGATTCGAGTTTCCCACGTATGATTGTGTACGGTGTTAATGAATAACCTGAATTAGTCTGGACATTTGATAGAGTTTAATATTATTGAGT
>NW_007578150.1:363548-380879 GCF_000690725.1 Stegastes partitus | reverse complement strand
GTAAAGGACCATCACATGCTTCATACGTTCTTTGGGTTTTGCAGCGGAAAACCTCAAGTTACAAGCTGTTAAGGTTGTCGGACTAACAAGTTCATCACACGAGCTGTAAACAAGTCCGTCAGTCTTCAAACTACAGCGCTCAGTTCATGTTTGTAAAAACCCACCGACAGGCTGTGAAGTGAACATTTTGCTAAAGGCTGTTTGGGTTTTAACGGCGGCTCCTTCTGTTCTCGCAGCCGAGATCTGGAAGTCCCTGCTCTATTCTTAAAACTGATCTGGCTGGTAAAACCTTTTTTTTTTTTTAGAGGAATGTTCCAGTCTCTGCAGCCGCTGGACGAGAAAAAAAAAACAAAACAAAACAACCAAACTGCCAACATAAACTGCAATTAAAGTGGTGGCTGCATGGTAAATATGACTTCATGTAGGTTTGTTATGATAAAAATTAGCCTAATGTGTGCGCTTGTTAACCTGTTTCCCACCAAAAAAACAAAAATAACAGCTTGAAAATGTCAAATAAGTGTATTAAAAACAGCATAAAGGAGATTATGATGAGATAAAATAGTGCATGAATACTTACAGGGAGGTCTGTGAAGGCTACACCTGGAGGACAAAAGAACATTTAGGGTTTAGTGCACTGCAAAATTAACCATTTTTGTGTTATGCGACGTGAAATACCACCGACCTAAACTGATGCCATTTTTGGTGTAAAAGCAAGTGTTGTTGATGAGGTTGACGCAGCAGCCAATCACGTCGCCCGTGGTGAACGTCGGCCCGTACGGTTGGCCGGTTCCGGAGGAGCAGAAGGAGTGGCCGTCGTCTCCGTGGTAACCGTATGAGTGTTTGTCCCATCCTAAAAAACAAAAAAACAAAACAGGATAGGATTGGTTGTTAAGTGAAACGTCTGCAGCGAACGGCATCTGCTTCCTGTTCAGCACTCGAGGTGAAGACGGTTACTCATTGACTTCCCGAGACTCAGATTTTCCCATCCGACTCCCTGCTGCCTGCAGGGCGTCTCATGAAAATTCACACACACTTGGTGAGTCTGTTTTTTTTTTTTTTTTTTTAAATACGCTGCAGTGTCAGTTCCCGGCCAGCAGGAGGACTTTATCCATAGAAAGAAACTGGTGAGTCACCGACAACAGGAACAGCAGCTCAGGAGGCCGAACGGAGAGTAAAAGGCCACCAGGATGTCACGATGTGCTCATTTCATGAACTCACGTCTTGTTCCAGCCGCTGGCGATGCATGTGGCAAACTCTAGTAGGAGCTTTTTAGGCAGGCTTTTGAATGATTTGATGGATTTTACTCAATCATTTCTAGAACTAAATATATTTATGGTGATTTCTCTTTCTTTTAGTCCAGTTGGTTTTTCTGTTTATTTATTGTATCTGTTATTACTTCATTATTGATCCAAATTATTTTCTTATTCTGTCATTATGAATTTTGACTTTTATTTTGTCCTTTACCTATTTATTTATCTATATTTTATTTATAGAATTACATTTTATTTTAATATAATTTGATGCATTTATATGTGTAATCTGTATACTATTTATTTAACACAAATATTGGCCTATTTATTGCATTGTTTATTACTAAATTTTTTTTACATTTATTCTGTTTTTAAGGATTTATGACTCTATTTTATCCTTTACCTATCTAGCTATATTTTATTCATATATATTATTTTATATTTTATCTGTTTTTTTACATGTATTTTATAATATTTTTTACATATTTAAGTCTATTTGTTGTGTCATTCAATATTAATTTCTAACATTATTTCTATTTTGTCCTTTACCTGTCTATTTATATTTTATTTATACATTTTCTATTTTATTTTACTACATTTTTCAATATTTTAGTCTGTTCATTGAATCGTTTACGACTACATTTTTAAAATTTTTGTCTTATCCCGTTTTTTGTCATCTATCATCTATATTGTATTTATAGATATTATATTTTATATATATATTTACATATTTTAGGCTCTTCATTGTATCATTTATTACTGTATTATTATGTTTTTATTAATTTTGACTGCCCTTTTTTTTGTTTAATTATTTATCTATATTATATTTTAGATTTTAACTATATTTTTTAAATATTTTCCTCTATTCATCGTAGCGTTTACTACTTCAGTTTAAAACTGTTTTCTTATTCTTTTATTTATGAATTTTGACTTTTTATGTCGTCCACTTTGTGTTATTGTATTAAACGTGCTCCATAAATAAAGTCAGATTGACTGCTGCTGATACAGTTATTCTGACATCATACATTTTATTATTTACACCTGCTTTACGACTGCTGCGTGATGTAAAACGTGACAACACTGTGCAGTACAACATTCACACTGGAACACCACAGCAGCAGGACTTTGTGGGAAGATTCCTCCCCGGCACGAGCGACAACCGCAAAATTTGCCGACAGTTTGAACCGTCTGGACGAAGCCTGAACTTCCACCCTAATCGAGTTTTGCAGGAATTCCTCCTCCTCCTGAACCTGACGCTCAACGCCGCCGCCTGTGTCAGTGTTTCTCGTCGCTTGCAGCTTCTACCGTCGCTGCCAAAAAGCAAAGCGGGGTTAAGGGAAAGTAGGTCGTGGGTGAGGCGAGATATTAGATACGTACATGTATGTGTGCATAATGTGCGTCTGCGAGCATGTAATGGGAGCACCAACCCGAGCTGAATGCGTTTGTCTGAGTTCGTGTCCTCAGCGCTAGTGTATTTCTTTCAGCTCGAACACATATTGTCCTCTGTGTCTCCATGTGTTGCTTTGTGCATATGTGTATACGCTCAATGTGTGTGAGTGTGTGTGTTGCGCTGGTGTGTGTGGCGAGGCATTAGATTAATCTGCTGACAGGGATATTGCCTCTAAAGCCAGGCTCACTGCTCCAACATGCTAATGAAATGGGCAGGCCTCCACAGCAGGATCAGACACAGAGGTCAGCGGTGGAGAACATTGTAGTACGGGACGCACACACACACACATATATACACAAGGACTGCACTTTAGGACATTTTTTCAGGGACTTTACTTGAGTAATTTCATGTTACGCCACTCTCTGCTTGATTTATCAAACATCTAGCGTCCCTGGTAAATGCTCAGGTTCTGATGTTACATTAAATAAAGCCTGCAGAGTACAAACACAGTCTTTTTAGCTTGTAACACCTTTCAAAATAAAACTGGGGTCACACTTCGAATAACAACGGACACACCCCCCAAAAAAAAGTCCAACCGTCCCTCCATTTTCCAGACCTCCTGTTTCCTCATCAAGTCCACCGACGCATTCCCGAAACAGCCGAAACACATGAAACTGTGCAACATGTCCCGGGTTACTTCCTACTTGGACAAAACCAACCATTCCTAATTACGTTTTTCAAGGAAATGTATTTTCTACGAGATTACATTTGTTTGTGACGCGTCACAAATTCAAAGCAACCATTTATTGCTTTACTGTTCTGCTCCTTTGCAGCCAACCAATAAAATGTTAGCTTGTGAAGTCAAATATGCTACGAAAAGCGTCTTAGTCTAACCCATGTAAGTACCGTTGTGTTAGTGGGACACTTCCCTAAATCTAACCAATCAGCAAGCGAAAACAACACTTAATTCTGAAATAGCGTTCCTAGAAGTGATGCTCCAGTCTCCTTGGTAAAAGTCCAGTCGCGACCTGACGCTTCCACGATCCCCTCCACTCTCCTGAGGCGGACTTTTTGTTTTTTTCCAACTGGAAGCCTTACCTACTACTAATGACGTACACAATACACAATTCAAGTATTTTAGATTATCTGTAGTACCTGGTTGCGCCACCAGGTGGAGTCTGTTATTGTTTATTACCGTTGCGACCAGACTAGGTGAGCAGTTCCATGTTGGCAAACAAAGAGCATCATGGGGGTTTAGCTACTAAAGGAGCACCGTGACAGAGACTTAAACAAAGCTGACTGACTTCAGCTAATCAGCGTTGCATTAATAAGGGATAACCAGTGTTCCCAGAGTCCAGGGGAACAGATGACGGACTTTGTCACAGCTTCTAACAGTTTTCCATGTGACAACGGATATGTGTATAAACTGTCGTGACTTAGCTACGATGAAAATCATGTTCAGGAAACAGTTACTTGCGTTGGAAACTGTAATAAAAATGATGTTTTTGAAGTTGTAACTCTTCTGATTTACCAGAAACAACTGGACTAAACTACCAACATTCAACAGACTACAGCAGTTAAATACAACCACTGACAGATTCAATATTGATAATCAAATAGAGTCACACAGAATATTATATCAGTAATGTGGCCTATTTTCAGCAGAATGAATACAACGAGGGGATATTCTGATCATAAATCATTACATAAAGGCTGAAAAATGGTTACGAAAGACTCAACTAAAACTGAAATAATCAGATTTGATTTAATTGTCTGAATAAAGCTCGCAGTGTTAGAAAGAAGTCTCTCCAGTGACTTGCTTTGAGTTGAAATTCACTTTTAGAAACTTCCAGCTCTGCATTCTGCAACATCTGACAGGACTTTAAATGAATTAATTTGAATTTTAATATATTTTTTTTTGCTTTTCATTTGCTATGTGCAGTAGATGTTGATAGATAGACAGGAAGGAGCTGCCTCACTGAGGGCATCTTCACACATGTGGAACGCACATTAACCACTGAACCATCGAGCCGCCCCTATCGGACACGGTTGTAACAGGATAAATGATCTGAAACCAACCAGAGCAGTTAGCGTTGATAGACAACACAGCGGGATACTGTAAACACAGCAGCGTGTCATCAAACATGGGAGTTGTAACACCACAGTTTCAAAAACCACATTCCACATTCTCATTTTGCAGATAATACTCGTGCACTTTGACCTAAGTGGGATTTTGCAGACAGGACTCTCACTTGTTAGTTATTCTACTGGTGCAACGGTTAAACCAGTACAACCATCCTGCACCAAATGAAGGTTGATGAAGGCTAAACTGTTCTGTTTTTGTTGTAACTAGTGAAGGAAAGTGTTTATTCGATCGCACGACGATGTGGAGGCTGCAGCTTTTGGTGCTGCTGATGTGCACCGCGTTATCCTGGCCAGAGCTGCTATTATTTCCTCCATCCCATTTATATCAACGAGGGCAGGCCGAAGCCACACAGACACACCTCTTTATGTAACGCGCCACAAACTGCAGCCTCCAAAACGGCCGTAAAGTTTCAGCAGACACGGGAACATTTCTAACCTTCTGCCAGAACATACAGTCCATCCATGCGCGGGCCGCGGTGAAAGTGCGCACAAACAGATGCACGGATGAGCACAGACGAGCACAAACACTCAATCAGTCTGCAGCGCAGGACACACAGCTAAATCCGCAGAGTTCGGGACAAACACACACACACACACACACACACTGGGTTAGTCAGAGTTAAGGCAATCAGCGGTAATCTGTCCACCAGGGCCGCAGACCATCTGTAGTGGAATCCTAGCAACCAGAAATATTTTCATAACTAATGGGTGACCAGGTTTGGGAAACGCATCCCGTCCGGGCGCCGCCGTTCCACGCTGTTCCACCCTTTGTGTGAATCAAGAAGAGAGGGCCACGAATGATCTCTGTGTGCGGATCTGGACTCTGCTGAACCGGCTGCCTCGGCCGTCCACAGCATTCCACAAAGCTCGGCCGGCGGACGGGTCTTGGCTGGTCGCTAAGCGGGTCAAGCGAGCCCCAGACAGGCCTGGAAAAGCCCATTGGCCGAAGCAGAGGAGTGGTCCGATTGGCCGGGGGAGAGGCGAAGGGGGCTTTAGACGGGGCTATCGGCTACTACGCTTCCTCCTATGTCATCAGAGATCGCTGAGCCGTTCACGGATGTCATTGTGTGCGGGGTTTGCTGAGAGTATAAAAGTGTGAGTCGGGGATGGAGCTCAAAAGAAGCTGGAACGGTAGAAAGAAAAAAAAAAGAAATAGACAGTGACGGCAATAAATGGAAGCGATCATGTGACAGTCTGCAGTTTATCAGCAAAGCGTGAAGCGAGTGCACAATAAATGTTTATGTGTCAGCAGACAAAGGCTTGTTTTCTTATTAAATCTTTATAGTGGCACCTTTGTTCTCCGAGTCGCAGCAGTGACCACGAGTCCAACTTTCTTCACACGTGTAAACAAACCACCGTGAAGGCAGAGTACATACATATATATATATATATAATGAAACAATGTAATTCAGTGTACTTGCACCACAACTGTACCTTGTCTTGGGAATCAAATTATTCCTCTATGCAGACATTGCTCTGGTTTTATGTTTATCAAACCCAAGCAGTCTCTGTATGTTTTGTTTTTTTTTTGCTCCTGTTACATTTTTCCTCGCCGTGGCCTCGTTTTTTTTTTATTGCAATATAACGTATTGCACCTCAATGGAAACAGCACAAACATGGCTATAACTAGACAGAACTCATAAATATCTTTTGTGGAGTATGACACAGTTATAATGACATAAATCCAAAGACCACAGGCGTTACCACAGTTGGAGAAAAAAAACATCCTGGCTCCACACACTATAGATATTTAACTATTAACATTTTCACAACCTCTATGAATGAGCTCACACCACTAAAGAGGGATGTTTCACCGTGTCGAATGTATCTTCAGCTTGCTCCTCTGCATGCTCTTTGTGAGCCATGCTGCATTGACTTTATTACTTCAGGATGATTTATACTCTAATTTGTCACCACACTGCTATACATAAACACTGTCTGCAGTTCAGCCAAACAGTCCCTGAATATTTCTGACCCGAATGTTGGTCACAGCTGAGTCATTCGTGGTTTCTCTGCTGCGCTGAGGAGCACAGAATTTATAGTGCTTTTACAGAATATATTTTAAAAGGTGCATCTTGGGCATTTTTTTTCGATGACAAATGTAGAATGAAGGGATTTTGGTGAAATACCCCGATTCCAAGCGTAGATTTGGATTTATTTTAGACAGAACCAAAAGTCACGCATGATTTGAACACGTGACCATCTGAAATTATTTCTACAGTTTCTGGCTCTGATTTTCTTTTTAAATGTTGGAGTTTTAGGGTTCAGAAGGTGAATATATGGTGGATTTGTTGGGAATTTTTTGGTCAAAAATGAAGAGAAACAAAGAAAACAGGAGAGCACTTGGGATGTCCGAATACACATAAAAAATGGGTCTGAATAAGTGGAAATTGTTCTTTTGTTTTGAAAATCTACTCATAAATAAAGTAGAATTCAATATTCTGTTCAAAAAACCACAGCATTTCTTGTCTTCTGCTGCTTTAATTTTGACAAACGCATTGTTGGATTTAAAAAGCGGGGATGATATTGTGTTTCCACGCTTTCAGTTTTTCTTTAAAACAAACACGAGGAGCAGGTGGAGGTGATTGAACAGCAGGTGTGCTAACTAATGGAATCAATTAAGCTAATGTCACAGGCAACATGTCAATACGCCGCACACGCAGATTCATATAAACAACTTAAAAGCTTTTAGAGTGGCAATTTTTTTTGGGGGGGGGGGTTGTGTTGTTTTTAAGTTTCTTCAAGGTCTAATGACTGTTTCTGCAGCAGTAGATAGTTTGAACTACTTAAATACAGTTTTATATACAGAGACGGCAGATAAATCTGAGTTCTTGTCACAGAGTTAATGAAAAGGAAAAAAAAAGATCTGATTCACAAATCCAGTTTTCTGACTTTTTCTCACAACTTTGATGTTTGGTGAGATATTAGATTATCATTTAGTGAAATGAAACCACGTGAGAAGTTTAGAGGGAAAAATCACTGTTTGTTATTCATCTGAAAGCCTGACTATACACTGTTTTTTGGAAGCAGCCAGAAATATTTTTTAAAGCTTGTTATATGTATAAAATCTTCATTTCAAATGTACCTTAAGATGTCAGACGAATGCACTGGAATGAAATGTATAGATTAGTATATAGGTACTACTCTCCACCACTAACACCTTTTGAGTGTTGTTATGCTTTTAAATAACAGATTTTAATTGAGCTTTTAATAGTTTACCAGGATTTATTCATGTAATATTTCACATGAAATTAGCCGATGACCTTCAAAACCGCTAGTGGGTTTGAAAGGCATGTTATCTATAAAAAATTAAAAAATTAAATAAATCACCAAACTGACATAATTTATCAGTCAGAAAAAGTAAAAACAGAGAGAATCATTGCATTTTCAACCTTCCGATGGTTGTTCCATTGGAAAACTTCACCAAATATAATCCTAAAATTGTGATAGTTCATTAAAATCAAATAAAATACAAAAATAAATACACAAAATACACGTCTCATTTTAAAAAAATAAAATAAAAATCTGCCATAAATAAACAGCTTGGTCTGGATCGATTCTGTAAAAAACAGAAAATTCTGTGCTCCACGTCTCAACTGAGATGCCATCAGAAAATTAAGCTGCCACAAGCAGCCACGTGTCAAAAATTCAGAGACGGAACTCGGTTGAACTGCAGGCTCTGTTTACACAGAGCGGATCTCAGACAAGAATGGAAATAAATAAAAATCATAAGTAGTAAAATATGTGTAGTATGTAAAGACACCATTTTATATGGCTACACCTGTTTCAATTGGAAAAATATTAAATATAGATTTTTTAAAAATCAGTTTTTGTATCATCAAAGAAATTAAATTTTACTTTTTTTCTATTTTAAATTTTTTTTTTTAAATATATAATTTATGGCATTATAATTTTGTTGTACTGAACTCTACTTCTGTTCATAGCTGTGCTGTTCTCATAGAGGTGCATTAGTTTATATTGCAGTGAAAAATGAGTCCACATGAGTTAAAGTTGCCCAGAAACTTTTTGGGGTTTCAGAGTTTAACGCTCGTCAAGCAAAAGAGTACAAGTTGACACTTAGATGGTATTTTCCACCATGGTCTATGTGGTGAAATGTCTTCGCCATAAAAACACCCCTTTACATATGAGGAAAGCACACAGACAAAAACCTTGTGTACAAACATCCACATAGCATTAATCAAAATGTTTGCCCGAGCCAAAAATAATCTATCATTACGAAGTGAGAAGCAGTGTTTGTCTTAAATCGGATTAGTATGAAGTGACGCCACGAGTCCACGTCTGTCAGCGATCCATATGACTGCTCGGCGACATGCCCCGACATGTTCCTTCTGCCGCTGTCAAACTGTTCCACAAACCAACTACATCCAATTACCACAGAAACGCCTCCCATCCTCATCTCCTCCTGCTTTCATCCCCAAATCTCACAAACGCTGGCGCCTCTCCAGCTACTTTCATTTATCCACAGAAATCAATTTCTTCTCCGTTCCTTTCATCTACCTTCGTATACTGCACTCCACGCGTACATGCAAACACACCTTCTCCTACTTCGGCTCTAAAAATATCCGCTCCCTGAATGAAAACAATGACTAAGTGATAATAATCAAGCCCCTCTTTCCAGCGTTTGCAAGGTTGATGAGAAACCTCCCCATTCTGCGAGGCCTGCGAAGTAAACACAACCCCGTCAATGCTTGATTGTAATCTGAGCCAATGAGGTCAGAGGGATGGAACCGTTGGCCAATAAGTAATTAGAAAAAGTTCAGGGTCAAGGTTTTTTGTGCAGCCAATCCAGAGCTGCCTAATTGTGCCGTGCAGACTGTCCTGCCTGTCGCAAATATTGAACAAAAGAACGGAGCGACGCCGGGTGGGGTTTTTTTTTCATCCCGGGTTGCCAAAGCGCCGGTCCGATCCGACTGCTAAGTGGCTGGAATTCTGGCTTCGGCCCAGCGAGCCGACGTTATTGCTGGACGTTGGCGTGATGAAGCGCTTGGCGTGTTGGGTGACCTTGGGAATCCTCATTTCACCCCATTTCGCTGATTACTCCGACGAACGTGGACTCTGCTGTCCTGTTGTTCTGCTGTCCTTCCATCAATAAATTCTGCCGTCCACGGTAACATCCTTAAATTGAATCCAAGACGGGGGGCGGAGCCAAGGGTGGCCACGGCAACCAAGTCTGGACACCCTTCAAAACCAATACTGAGGAACTGCTAGTTTTCTGGCAGAACTTTTTTTTTTATTTTTTGCGAAACCGTTGCATTTTTACCACCAAAACCAAAACAACCAAGTGATTCTGACCAACCAGAAAATGTTTACACCTACAGAGAGCATCCAAGTTCATCTGTTTCTCTGTGCAGATACAAAATCTGTCTGCACGTGTTTTTATTTGTTAGAATGATGCAGATTTGTCTGTGGATTTAGTTAAAGCTCTCGCAAGACTGAAGGGATTAAAACTATTTTGAAGAGCTCTGGAAACAAGTGGTATAGACTGATAAACAATACAAGACTGACCCAGGACCTGCGTCTAAAAGAACAAAATTGTGAAACCAAAGGCTGGATGGACACAAACTTGTGCCAATTTTGACATGTCTTATCTTATAGCACATAAATTGTAATTATCCTCTGAGTAGGGATGCCTTGATCCAATCTACATCAATTAATATTTAGTTTCTGCTGATACTGAGTCACAATCCTGCACCATTTTTTCAAACAATACACACTACAGGTGCAATAAAGTAATACAAAAACACAATCCTGTGTATAGCCGTAAATAGCTCTGCAATGCATTAAGAAAAAAATAATTGAATTTCTGTATCCAAACTGTTATTAATGTTACGTAGGAACATTGTTAGACGGTAGGGTGTTCGTGGCTCCACAAGCTCCGAAAATACAGAGAGAACCTGTTTGCATCTCAGAAAACATGTTGTCGATTAGCTGTAGTACCTGGTTGTTCCTCCAGGTGGAGCCTCTTTGTTCTACAGTGCAGCGACTAGAGGCGGCGGTCACTCGGGAAATAGGAAGTTCATGTTGGCACTGTGGGGGGTTTAGCTAGCAACGGGACACCATGACAAAGACTTCTGTGACACTGAGTGACTTTCGGCCGGCGGGGATCGACCAGGACAGTAACTTTTATATCTCTGCCGCATATGTAACAGAGCCGCCTTTGTGGCCATAATAACGTCTAAAACTGCACAATCAGCGACGGGAAAAATGTCCACTGTGCACAAATTGTTGTCTATTAGTTTATTATGCTGGATAAAGCTGCCAATTATTGATTAAGGACAATTGTTCAAAATGTGCATCCTGAACATCCTGCCACAAATTTTTCTTCAGTTAGAAAATGATCCCTACCGATGAGCTTGCTCTAGATTGAAAAAACTGAAGCCACCGTTCCAGTTCAGGATTAGATCATAAAGCTCATTATACTGCATATAAGCTCTCGTGTGCTTCTATATTTCAGTCTTGCCTGCACAAGCGAATGATAAAAATGAGTGACCAAGACTATTTGGCAAAATAATAATTTGCAGGAACATATTGCAAGAAATTGTACCACCTCAGTAAAGATCTCAGCCCGACCACCTCTACAAAAACTGTCACTGTACCTGCTGAATCAATCTGATACTGGTTATGTGAAGGTAAAATCATTCTCGTTACTCACCAGGCAGTCTGTTCATGTTGACTCCCTGTGCAGACAGGCCGATGCCCATGTACCTGCACACAACAAGAAGGAGAAAAATGTCATTGATTTTACATCGCAGCGCATTCAAACATTCACATCAGCTTCTTTTGACTGCGTTTCATCAGGGTAGCTTTGAAAAATATTCAGGTGGGGCTGATATTTTGATGAGTGTCAAGCGGAGGTAACTTTGATTATGCCATCTTTGATCTTCTATCACGTCTCTGCTGCACGTCACCGCCGAGCCTCTGAGAAGGCTTCGAAAGTGGGCAAAAGTACGTCAGCTCAGGGGTCAGCGGTGACATCTTAAGTCCTTCGCACGAGGATAAATCGTTGGCCCGCATCGCTTCCATGTCAGGAAGCTTGCGAGAGGACGGCGAAAGGAAACAACCTTTTTGCCCAATTGAACAAGTCGTCAATATTGTCAGCCGAAAGCGTCTGGCGTGGTCTCAGCTCACTCTGGCACATGCTGAGGTCATCAGATAAATCCCCGCAATAAATATATCTGGTCTGAGCCGCCTCGCGGATGGCCTCATTCATAAGTTTCCTGCTTCTCGCTCAATGACATCGGCGGGACGGGAGGATGTTTGGAGGAAGTTGCTCAAAACACAATGATGCAGAGCAACAGTAAGGAGGCAGTATCATATGTCTGGTGGCTTTATTGTGCAATGTGTCATTATTAAACAGGACTGAGAGGCTGTAGCTGAGGTCAGCCACGATGGTTTATTACGGCTGATTCAACAGTTGATTATCACCATCTGAGGAGGACGATAACCGGCATTTGAATGTGATATATATTTGCAGAAAACACAAACTTCAATACGTGTTTTATTAAATAAGAAACTTTCCAACACTTATCCGTTGGTGCTGGGAGGCTATTAGCGGTGACGCCAGAACCACAAGTCACACATGGTTCACTCTACTGACAGGTGTAAGAAGCTTCTTTTTTTCTTTAAAACTCTTTTAGTTTTTTCTTGAAAACAAACATGAGGAGCAGGCGAAGGTGAATGAACAGCAGGTGTGCTAGCTAATGGCGTTAATTAGGCCTCACAAGCAACACGTCAATACTCTCAGATCCGTACAAACAACTCAAAAGCTTTTAGAGCACTGCTAAGATGAGGTTTATATCTGCTAATGGTGCCAATTTTTACTTTTTACTGAAAAATAACTTTATATGTGTTGTTTGTAAGTTTCTTCCAGGTGTGAAGTTTGTCTGTTTCTGCTGTGGTAGATAGAAGACGAGCAGCCAATCAGAAAGCTCTGAGGGCGGGACATTGCTCGACACCACACAGGGATACAGAGAGATGGTTGTATCACCGTCAGAGTGGCTCTTTTTGAAATTAATTTATGTTGAAGCGGTTTCAGAAAAACAACAACGCTTGTAATTGGAAAAATGCGGAATATTGAATCCGATCATGAGTCATGTCACATAACCCTTAATTACACTTCACTGTGGACAGACAGCTGTGGACACCGTGGATCCATCCACAGGAGTCCACTTGAACAACTGCTCTCCACACAGCAGAGCGGAAACACCACTGCCCTGGTAGCGTTTTTAAATTAAAACCAATGTTTATATGCGAATCTGTTCTTGGAGGACATCTTTGTGAGATCTCGTGTGTCTGTTTTGTTCTTCGCTTTTACTTCTGGAGTCGATGAACTTTTAAGAGTTTGCTGCTGAGGCCTTTCCTTCAGGTGTCATTTAAATTTAAATTAAGATAATATACATTTATATCACAAGGACTCCAAATGTATTAACTTGACAGGGACACAAACATCAGCATCGGTTTGATTGCAATCTGTTTCATAGTCGTTGAGACAGATCATTTCAAAAAATAAAAATGTCTTGTGTTGGTGTTACAAATCCTTGTACAAAACGTTGGTGATCCAACCGGCAGTCACAGAAGTATTCCAGCTTGAACCAAAGCTACGGACAAACCACATGACAGATTGACTCTCATCCGAAGCTAGACAAGAGAAAGCAACACGAAAGGCAACAGTTTCAGTCAAATCAAACCGATCACGTTTTCTGCTCGCCCAGATTAAGAGATATACCGGAAACATCACGTCTGAGGTCCGACTATTCAACCTGACGTTCACTCAAAGCTCCATTGTGATCAATAAGCACAATGTGAAAACGCCAGCAACTGACACGTTTTGTCCTCACACACTTTCAGAAAAAATGTTGGTTTTTTTCCCCCATTGACAGTATTTTGAATTGACCCACTGAATACAAAGAAAGCATGATGATCTTCCATTTATATTTCCATGTCTAACTTGAGCTATACACAAATCCTTGGTGTATATTTTGGTCTAATTTTCACAAAAACAGCACCAGTAGTCCCATTATGAAATATGTTTTTCCGTCTATCTGAACCACAGATTTTTGTGCAGTGTGTCGAGGATACATTTGCCGTCACCACGTATACGCACCCCAAAAAAGAAAACCCTCCTTTTATCACCAAACACTGTGAGCGTACCGAAGCTTAAAACAGCACTCGGACGTGTTTGGAAACATCCACATACAGGATTGTCTATTGAGAATCGGTGCTAGCACCAGCACGGTAAACAAACTAGTTGCTTAGACACGAAGCTTTTACATCAAACCAAAGCACTGAATCAACATATAAGGGGTTTTTCTGGATAAAGCAAATCCTGGTAGCCATAAAAAGATTTTAGCCAGCACCAAAGCAAAATTACAAAATAATGGAGAATACAATTAAAAAACGCATTTTTTAACCAAATTTGTGTATTGAGGCTCCATTTACTGAACAGTTGTAGATATTTTTGTTTATCAAATGGTCAGAAATAACAAAATAATTACAACCTTTCTGTCAAATAAAAAGAATGTGGAGCGATCATGCTCACTGCCATGTGCTCTCACCACCCAAATGTCAATTCTGAACCAGGACAACCCTGCTGATAACTTAATTATCAGCTTCTAAGTCTGCAGCGCTACAAATTCCAAAATATGCACAATAGCTGCAGCATTCCCCGTTTCAGCTCGACGTTAAGGCTTTTTCCTCCCCGCTGTTTGACTGACTGAGGCTGGAGATGTGAGGCTTTAATACTTGGATTCGCTTTGTTTGTTTTTTGAAAGTCGCTATCATATTCGGGTTTATTTTAGTTTTCATTTCGTAGCCCAGATTGGGCGCTATGGCTTGTAAATACAGTACACACACACAGAGTACATGTTATTACAGTGGAATGTCATGGCACGACTCATGCAGCAGTTCCTGACATACGGCGTCCGACAGGCCTGCAAGCATGAAAGGAATGAACTGTATAGCTCTTGTGATTTTTTTCATGTCATGTTGCAACTCTAACGCGAGCTCGCTGCGTTGTTGCGGCAGCGTGGCGTTTCTCAGCGGTTCAAGAAGTCGAGCGGCTCAGTTCACTTGGGCGTTAGCGGCTGAACGTATTAGTAATGTCTTTTACACACCACACTTTTGTTCTGTTGGCGCTGAGCTGCTCAACTGGAACCGGGGCGTGTTAACAGTGTTATTATGCAACCTGAGACTGTAATTGGTGAGAAGGGGGGGAAAAGTTTCAGCTCCAATCAGGTGAGAACGTTTGCAGAGTCACGAGAGCTGATCGACAACCTCATCAGGGTGAGGGGAGATGCTTTAGCTAACAGGGCAGATTTTAATTTCTGGAATCAACAGGTTGATGTAAAACTAAGACTCCTGAGTCATCAGGACGGCACAATGGCGGCTGTTCTGGCTGCCATCTTGGAGGAAGCAGTGCCTGCATTGGTTTAATCTTGGAGATATACTGAGTTAAACTGGATATTTATGCACCTCCCTCTAAAGTTTCATCTCCAATCAGGTGAGAACATTACAAGAACTGATCAACAAACTCATCAATCCCAGGAGATGCTTCAGCTAATAGGGCAGAGATGTGAATTACTCATGTTGTACAGCACAATTTAAAGAGAAAGACCTGCACTTGCTCGTTTTCCTACAGATTCTAACTTTGGGAATCAACAGGTTGACGTAAAACTAAGACTCCTGAGTCATCGGGACGGCACAATGGCAGCTGTTCTGGCTGCCATCTTGGAGAAAACAGTGCCTGCATTGGTTTAATCTTGGAGATATACTGAGTTAAACTGAATATTTATGCACCTCCCTCTGGTCAGCATACCAGTGCAAGAAACAAACAGATAAAATCAGTGATAACTGTGAACAAGCAAGCTTTTTTTAACCACTACCCGCAGAGATAAGTTGTTATAATTCACCAGCAAATACAGCTTTTTCTGATCGCAGGTCACTTTATAACACTGCAATGAAACTGTGACACTTTTTCTATTATTTAACAGGAATCTGTGCAGTTTTCTCTCATTTCTGACCATTCTATGAACAAAAGTGTGCATTATTCTTGATTGAATGTAACCCCAGTTAACTTCTCATTTTATTCTCAGCACTTCCTTACAAAAATATTCTTCTGCCTTTAACACATTAAGGGAATTTGTCAAGCTGACCCAGGTGTGTTATCCACTAAATAATCGAGTCCCAGAGGGGTCGGATGAGGAGCCAGATGTAATCTTTCCCGTTTCTGGAAACAACTGGGTCAAATGTCACATTAAGATAATTCTAGTGCAGCTAAGAGGAAGCGTTTGATTTTTCAGCCACGTCGAGCCTCAACAGTCAGGCTTTGCCCCCCAGATCTGATGAGGTGGGAATTATTGCTAAAGCTGCCATTTTTAGATAGTAACATCCCTGTTTTCACTGACACAGCAGATGAACAAAAGTTTAAATGTCTGCCACTAATGATGCAACTCTCTGTGTCTTGGCTCTGAAACATTTGGAGTAAGACATATTTGAAGGCACTGTTGTATTTGGCAACGAACTTGCACCGGTGACATGAAGATTGCAGTTTTATTGCAGACTCAGGGTGAGGAAAAATATTGCTGAAGCAGGTTAACAAATGCACAAACCACTGCAGTGACCCAGGAAGGTCTGACCTCACCTGAATCACAAGAAACAACGAGGAGCAACGATATTTCACTCACACCGAGACACACTGCGGTGGAAAGCACGACCACAGAACTGCAGAATTAGTGCTGACAATCTCACACATAAAGCAGACCGTCCAGATTAACTGCTGTAGTAATGTAATGAATCGTAAACACTGCGTACAGGCAAGTCAATATCCGTATAATGGAGATGTGTGGAAAAGCTGAGAGACCATAAAAAGGCATGTTAACTGTTAGATACAACATAAGATACTAAAACTGTTTATCATATTTATGTTAGCTTGTCAACATACTAGTCACAGTAATTAGCATACAAAGATTAGCCTGTCCAAATGATAGCATGTATAGTGAGACGCTAACATTCGTAATGTTTCAAATGTTTAGTAAATGTTTATTAAAGCTGACGATTAGTATCTTAACCTCATGTTTTGTTTGTTTAAGATTCTTTAATCTTGCTAATGTTTCACTTGTTAGCATCCTAATGTTTAGCTCAGTGACATTTTTCCTTTTTGCAAACATTTACAAAGTTAACGTAATGTTAAACTTTGTGACATTTTTTATTCTTGCTAACAATTAGCATTTTAATATTCAAATGCTTAGCATGTAAGCAATTTTTCATTCCCACTAATATTAACATGTTTAGCACTATTCTAATGTTTTCCATGTTGACATTTCCCATTCTTGCTGACATTTAGCATGCCAAATACCATCCTATTGTTTAGTTTGTTTATATTTTTCATTCTTGTTAACATTTAGCAAGTTAAGTTAAAATCCAAATGCTTAGCATACTTACATTTTTCATTTTTGCGAACATTTAGCATGTTGACCTCATGTTTAACTTTGTGACATTTCTTTTATTTAGCAAACATTCAGCATGTTA
>NW_007578150.1:337463-362969 GCF_000690725.1 Stegastes partitus | reverse complement strand
AAGCCTGGTGGCATTTTCATTCTTGCTAACATTTAGCATGTCAAATACCATCCTAATGTTTATCTTCATGACATTTTTCATTCTCATTAACATCTGGCATGTTATCATCCAAATGTTTGGCATGTTGAGATTTGTCTGATTTGTAATCTTCACATTGTTTATTATCGCTAACATTTAGTATGTTAAGCTACAAACTTGTTGATCATTTTTAAACCTTGCTAACTTTTAGCATTTTAAGTTTTCCACCTTCAGATGTCTTTTTATTACATGTATTACATTTAGCATTTTGAGTCTTGATGTTTAGAACGTTAACTAACATTTGGCATTTTAGCATTGCTGTGCTAAGTGTGCTATTATGACATTCATCTCAAAGCATGTGAAATTAATCCTGAGGCTTGTTGTACAAACACCCTGTCGTGAACTGAAGAGTTGGCTAAGTGGAACTGATAAAAATAAACAAAGAAACTGTTAACAGATATCCATGTGGGAAACCAATACACTCAATAATTGCCAGTCACCTTGATAAATGTTTAGTTGCACCACTACAATAAATCAAACTTTACGTAACGTACTGCTGTTGGTAACGGCTAGTTTTACATCTAACAATAAAAGTGTTCTCTTGGGACGTAAATGTCAGATTGGAGTCAGTATGTAGTAGCTGTTGCATTACACCAGCTCTTGGCAGAACTGTCAGTCTGCACATTTAGCTCATAACTGGCCCAGAAATCAGTGTGTGGACGAGTGAAACCCTGCTGGACGAGAACTTTGTTCTCATGAGATCGGCTCCTTTGATAATATTCTCAGCAAACAGCCAAAGCAGTGAACTGATCCACGGACCCGAGCGCGAATCTGAGACTTCACAGCGTACATACAGTAAAAAAGAAAATACTGCAAGTGACTGCAGTTTTATCTCCGTTTGGGCACAGCGAAAACGTTATGAGCCGCACCAGGGGTAGAAAAAGTTTCCATGGCAACACAGGACACAAGCACAAAAGCTTTAACAGAGTTGTATCTGCTTACCCGTCTCGACCTTTGCTGACAATCTTGACTTCAAAGTAGTAAATCCCACAGGCAGCGGGGATTGGGTGTGTGGCTCGCACTGATGCTGCGTCCTTGTGGTTCTTTCCATGGCCTGCGAAAAGGAATACAAAGTGTTGGTGAACAACACGGTAACATGGCAGCAGCCGTCCAATAGGGTTTCATCTGTAAATTTGATATTGAGAACGACACCGGGTCTGTGTTTGATTGCTGACTTTCTACCAAAGATGGAATAGCAGAGAAGCCGTTTCACGCCGAGAGCCTGAGTTGTCTAAACATATGACGGCACCAACTGGTTGTTCAGCATCTTCAGCACGGTGGTGTGAACGGGTCTGACAGTAATGCAGCCGGTTTCACTGCTGCTTTTAACTTTCTCTTCTCTGTAAAAAAGGAAAACTCATGCTCAGATGTAGCAGTAGGGAGTGTAAAAAGCTCACGGAGTATCGACTTCTGTCATAAAAGCAGAAAAAAAATGTTGTTGTTTTTTTTATTTTCAAATACTTTAGCACCAATTTTTCAATTCAACCCAAGGACATAGCTGAGTCAATGACATGTTGTCATTTTCATCGTTCTAATTTAAAATAACAGTAAGTAAATACATTTAGTACATTGTAAACCTGTGTCATCTTGGATCTGCTGCAAATTTAGCCTAAGAGCTGACAGTATGATGCAAAAACAAGTTTCCAAGAACCCCCCAAAAAATCACAACAGGTAACTGTTGGCATCAAAGTGCTGAGTCAACAGTCCGAGAGAGATTGCACAAAATCTGACCTGCACAGGAGGCGTGCCAGGTAGAAGCCTCTGCTGTCCAAAAAGAACATTAGAGCAAATTGTCAATGAACATGCAGGCAAAGACCAGGCCTTTTGGAATAAAGTGCTCTGGACGGATGAGTCAAAGACAGAGCCGTTTGGCCACAGTGACAGGAGATGCATGGTGGTGGCAATGCTTCAGGGACTGATTCAACTATGAAGTCTGCATCCTATCAAACACTGCTTGAAGATTCTGCGAGCCCATCTGTCTGAAAGTTGAACTGGAACTGGGCCTTTCAATGGGATAATGATCCTCCGAGCAGCAAATCCACCAAGGAATGGCTCAGGAGGAGGAAATGGAGACCTGGATTTGTTGAAGCCCGGATTTGAATCCTATTGAAATTAGGTGGAAGGATTTATTTTCTTGCTGCACGTGCAAGAAAACTCTCAAACATCTTGCAACTGAAGGAATTTTGCACGGAGGGGGTGGTCGAAAGTTTCAGAAAGCTGATGTCAGATTGATGGAAAACACTTAGAAGAAGTTATTTCTGCTTAACAGGCAACACAAGCTTCTGCTGCCAAGGGTGTCGTTACATCTACTTATATTTTTGTTCAGGTTTACCAGCTTTATCTGTAGGCTGTTGTTGTTTTAGACTTGCGATACAGATGATTGATGAACAGGAAAGACCGCTAACCGACGTTTCAAACCAATTTCCATTCAATGTTATACATTAACAGCATGTTTTGCTAATCTCCTCACTTTTATTGCCCTATAAGTCCCATATCTTCAATCAGTATGTGCTGTTGTTCTCCAGGCACAGTTTCAGGGTCGTCTGTGGCTGCTTCCTAATTTAGCTGCTAGCAAAACTAAACCCTTTAGCTGTTAGCATAACTTTAGCCACTGTGAGAGTAGTTTATTTTCTCATTTGGGTTGATGGCTTTGTTTCTTGTTCAGTTTTTTTTGCTGGCTGCGTACCCCAGATAGCGTTAGCCACAAGCTAAGAGGCACCACAGCTAACCTCTTAGTGATAGCCTTAGCTTAGCATCATCAGCAAAATAAGTTCTGGTTGCAGTGACGTCGACAAATTAATTGTTCTGGCATTTTCAAGTGTGATCGGGGAAACTGGGCATACTTGGGTAAGAATGCGGTGTTTAATACTGCTCCACTCTACAAATGTGCTCATCTGTCCACGTGTGTAAACAATCGCTTTCAGTATTGATTGGCTGTTACTTGTGATATGTAACAGCCAATCAGATCGCGTTGTCTGCAACTACATCAGAGCCAAAGCAATACATTGAATTTATTTTTATCTATGATCAGAAAAAAGCAGAACATCGGCCCTGATAATTGGCTGATCCCCAGTTTGTTTGTTCAGGTATGTAAATAAAAGAACTCCTATTTTTTGACATGACTGACAACAAAACAACCGTCTTAGGTTTGATAACACAACGCACAGTGGTTGTGGACAAGGTTACACTGATGGGAGTTTTCTTTCATTAGATTGTATTTTTCCCTTTTTATATTCCTGGAAGCTCTGATGAACAAGTTCTTTGTCATTTTCTTTTTCTATCCAGACAGTCGCGTCTTCATGATACCGAGACCCACGGCACAATGAAACCTAATGATCGGCGATCCACACTTTTGTTGAGGTGACTCTCCTGTAATAGGATTATAAACGGCATTGACTTCTGTGTGAGCAAAGGTAACAGACTCGACACACGGTCCGCGGTGAAGATGTAAACAGCTGGGTCACGGGGCTCATGTATTGTGTCTGGACCAATTAGATTCAAGCACAACAGTCATTACTGTCTGTCATTCTATATTCAGATGGCTGCTTATGCAATCCCCCGGGTCATGAGAGAGAAAGAGAGAGAGAGAGAGAGAGACTACTGTGTTCAGTAGTGCGTTGTATAACGGCCATCCAGCCGCGACGCTAAGCATGTGCGTGTTTTTCTGTTACATGCGATCACACGATTGACGAGTTCACCTGTCGTGATACATAACAGGTCCCCGTGAGCCGTGCGCTGGTTGTGTGCGTATGTATGAAATGTTGATAGGCTGTAACCTTAAACGAAGCAACTGGCTGTCAGCAGACACCTTGAGGCTGTTGCTGTGTTTTCTCTTTTTCTTTTTTTTTTTTTTTGGTGAGAGCAGCATGAGCACGGTAGCCTCGGTCGCTAATACGCGGCCAGCTGGGACATACAGTAACCCATCAAACATGCTGCTGAAAGAAACTGAGCTTAGTGTTCTGCTCTATAATTAAATATGCCAGACTGCAATTTAAAAAATGTATGCAACATTTATGCTAGCAGTGATTTCTTACTCCGTGAGCCCTACGTACGGGCCCAGATGTTATGACTGATACTGAATTACGGCACATTAGGGTTTGCGTTGCATTAATAACACATGAAATACACAAAAATGAAGGAAGCGGGCTATTAACGGTGATTTATAATGACATCCAATTCTGCTTGTTCTACGACCCCACAAATCTACCGGAGCCGCGTTGTGTTTACATGCCTGTACATGTGTGTGTTTGTGTGTGATTGTCTGGTCCGATGGTTGCAGCAACATTCATGCCGTCTATTTATAGTCCCCAGTGGGCCAACAGGTCTTTTTACAACTGCATAAATGGGAAGGTTAGATGGCTACACCTACTACCACCACCACCCGAAATGACGAGCCCACGCTGGACTTAGAATTCTGACGATTATGAAAATGCTTATTAAGTATGTTCGCCGCTGTCAGGTAAGAAATTAGGTGTCATTAACCTCGCCCTGTTAGCAACATTTAAATAAAAAAGCCATCATGTTGTTTAGCAGAATAATGAAGACCAAACAGCACCGGCAGCCACATTTCAGCTGTTGTGTGACATGGAATCTGTTCGAGCACAGGTCAAGGATCAAAAGGTTAATGTCCTGTTCTCCTTAAGCCCACAGTGCTGCGAGGCCTTAATTGCTTACTAGGATATCAGCGATCCCGCCCCGGGGGTCTATCTTTGACCACCAGCAGGGGAAAAGTGCAAAATCTATCAGCTCAATAACGGCAAGTACAACAAAGGCCACAGAGGCACGTTGCCGTCTGCCTCGACCCGTCGACAGCGGCGGAAAAGCGAAGAGCGCTGCATCGCCGTCGCGAGGGAATTAGAGGATGCAATATGTAGAAGTTCAGCGCGGCTTGACAGAGGCAATTAGCGTAATTAAAGTTATACAAGTTCTCTCACAAGCAAACAAATCCAGGTCAAAGCTCTATAAAGATGGAGACCTATTGTTTTGATTGCCCCTCATAAAAAAAAAAAAGAACGAGCTGAGGAGAGTCAGGCTGCATCCACACGGCCACATTTATAGTGTTGGACTTCTAAAATGGAGATGTTTGGAAAAGCTGCAGACCCTGTTTCAGCTTGAAAGCCTTTGGGGTTGTTATTTATTCCTGGACAAGCAGAAACAGAGACTTTCCGAAACAATGACTGCATTTGTTTCCTGATTTACCACGGAAGAAAACAAAGACATTAGCATCGACTACCATTGGTGATTTCAGTTTAGGTAATGAATTAGACAGCAGGCGTTACTAACTGGGTTCTTTATGCTAGCAGCTGTTGTGGAGTTAAAGAAATCTGGGGTCCCGCTTTTCACCGCTGCTGCCTGAGTGTTTTCTACAACTTTTCTACAACCAACCTCCTGTTTTTGCAACGGCAGTGTACTGAAATGGTCACGCGATATGCATTCTCAGGTGTGTTAGTACGCACAACAATTATTTTATAAACTCAGCTAAAACGCCCACCTGGACAGTTGTTCTTTTAAAACATCACTTTAAAATGTTCTGGTGTGGATGTAGCCCCAGACTCATCAGCTCAAGAACAATTTGTGATCTACAAATAAACACAAAAGTGAAGACGAGGGTCTGGGTAGCTGGTGATGGAGCACAAGGCCACATGTTAAATGTAGTATTATGAAGGCTTCTTGTTTGACCTCCCTGAGACAGATGAAGCTCCACTTGCAACACCTAAACACTGCAGCCGCTAACAGATATGATGGTGTAATTTAGTAGAAGAACATCCAAACCTGCCAGTGGGTTTGAACAGCATGTGATCTTTTTTTTTAAAATGCAAAAAGAATTAGAGTTTTTCAACTTTCTCACACTCCTTGAACTGCTTGTATGTTATAAATCTAAAACCCTGACATTTCCAAAACACTTGTCACATCTAAAAAAATTGCCAAAAATAAGCAGCTTGAACAAGTCAGACTTTGTGAAAAAATTCTGCGTTCCTCGGCACAACCGAGACGTCGT
Organism: Stegastes partitus; assembly: GCF_000690725.1. NCBI lineage: Eukaryota > Metazoa > Chordata > Actinopteri > Pomacentridae > Stegastes > Stegastes partitus. The sequence goes on along the minus strand of NW_007578150.1, from coordinate 356,893 downwards.
TAGTGACTCGACTACAACTGACGTTTACATGACAAATATTCAGGGACTTTCTGGCTGAACTGCAGGATGTGTGAGCAGAGAAGTATGAAAACAAATGAAACATGGAAGAAGTAAAATATCTATAGCATGCAGGGTCACAGCTTTTTTTTTTTTTTTGCAGTGATGTACATTAACTTCTGTGGACACTTGGAAACATGTTGGACAATTCCATTTCTTCATTTTCGTAAAATATATAAACACAGAAACTGAGAATCTGAGCTTCAGTCACATCCTATGCCCACCTCATCTGGGTAAAAAAGGAAACAGGACTTGGTTGAAGTCGCCCATCACGGGATAGACTTTCTAAAGCCTGAAAACAGAACCAAGAGGAGGTGCGGAAGTCTAGTTTCCTTTCTGATCACTTCTGTTAAAATATGATAAAAGGATAATATGGGTTTGTTTCCCCCCAGTGACACTAAAAGAAACACTGCGTACCCCAGTTTTGATATCTTTCTGAGCATCATGAAAAGCTGCAAAGCTGGGAAAATTTTGACTGAAAGAATTCTTTTTTGTATTGTAGGAGCAAGAGAATGACACGCAACAAAACACACTGGTGGCATTTGGTGGAATTAACTTTAACTACTGTACTTGCATCTAAATCAAATCGAACATCAACCCTCAGCTCATTTAAAGGAGCTGCACACTTTTTTTTTTAATCTGCTTGCACTTGCTACAAGTGTGACATGAGATAATTTAGAAGTTACAGGCGAATGTGTGAACACTCCCTCGTCTGAAAAAAAAAAAGGAGATTTTCCTGTTCTTGCTCTGCCGACTCTGCAAGAATTCAACTTAAGGTAAAGGCCACACGTCAACGCATAACTCTACTGCTGAGGAAATGCTGTCTTTGAAAACTATAAAGACGCCCACAGCCTTAACTGATCACAGTGGATACAGTACATATTGAACAGTATTATATATATAAATATGGTTTTCTGCAAACTGGTATTTGTAGTACACATTTTGCTTCTAAGCTCTCACAAAAACTCTCCCCAAACCCACTACCTACATACCGTATATGATCCAACAAGCCAACTGTGCACCATCTTTCCAGTCTGAGCGTAACAGATGGCGGGTTTACACATATAGATGGTCATTACAGAGTGGCGAAACTATAAAAATAAGGCACAAACCGTAATAAATCACACACTCGCACAGCTGTTTTCACTTAAATCCTATTGGATCTGTTCTTTTTAACTTTGCCATCACGTGTGCGCCCTTCACTCCAATTAGTTTTCTTGCACCTGTTAAAATGGTGCAGCTTACACCTTTATTCCTTCGTCAATAAAGTGAAATTGGGCTGTATTTATAAAAGCACTTCCACCCTGAAGTGCCTGGAAACGTGCCACGAGGCCCGAGCAGACACACCGCTGGTGGCAGAGTTACCATAAATGGTGCTGGGCCTCCTGACTGGAAGCAGTTGGGGTTTCGGGGGAAAGACGTCGCGACATGTGAACACTCAAAGGCAACCTGTTCAACCTCCTGAGCCACTGCTCTCTGCTAGTGAGGCCTCGAGGTAATCCCCGGCGCAGCTCTGCTCAGTTTCAACCTCATGCCGCATTAGTAAATATCCAAAAAGTTACGATGGAACTCGATCTGGGGGAATGATTTCAAGGGCCCCGACTTCAGCAGCTTCACAGGCTCTGAGGCAGGCAGAGAAATGGTGCTTTGAAGACGTCTGTGGATAATATTTTGAATAAACTGATGTAAAATATGATGTGTAATATGCCAGCCTCTTAAATCCGTTTATCCTCCTCTGTTTCGTATCCAATTAAGCCCCATGACATTGCAAATATTCATATGCCGCCTGCCTTAAGAAGACAAATTACTGACATTCAGCCACATTGATGGTTCACATCTGACGGCTGAGATTTTTTTTCAACCCCAGAGCTGAATCAAAGGCAGCATTAGCAGCGGTTTAATCAGCCACACTAACAACTGGACTCTACCATTTGGTGTATTTGAAGTGAAACACAACCGAGCTCCAGTGGAGGTGACAATTCAGAAGCTAACGTCATAAAAGCAAAGATATAGTTCGAAAGGAGTGGCTAATATCTAAATACAGAGGTCCCAACTCTAGCCCATGTGATGTTCTACTATGGAGGTCTGATTTATCCAGGCTTTCTCTGTGCTAGCTGGCTCAACAAAACCTAAAACTAGAGATGACGGGTATCATGATGGTGGCTGTCAACCCTCTTTAGCAACCAGGCTCCCATTAAAGTCGGCCTTTCTCACATCACGTGACCCTTTCTACGGAAAAAAGTGGACCAATCACATGTCGCCTCCCTTAGCCAAAAGGATCAGGTTGTTATAATGGTTAGCTATGAAGAAAATAAGAATTTATTCCGGTAAAATGCACTGTTGCACCTTTTACTCATCTAAGTTAAACCTATTCAGGACTTCTGGGGTCAATTGGGGTTATTTTTTTTTAGATTTAATATAAAAAGAGGGACATTTGTCCTGCATTTGGAACCAAAAATATGTCAACTTATCAGAAAATGTATTTAATATAGTATAAAAGTCTATAATGAAGACCAACAAATATTTTGCACATTTTCTTTCTTGGGGTCCAGTGGACCTCGAAAGACCGTCTACGTACGGCAACATGAAAGTCCTGAACAGGGTTAGTATATCTATTTTACCACTCAGTGCCACTTATTTCTGCACACATTAAACTTAATTCATTCTAACATGAAGCTCAACAAGTGTATTCAGGTCTGACACTGTCCCACAATAAAGGATGTGTGGAAATCACCACAAGTTTTTGGCCAAATTAGCTAATTCTGCTGTATTTCCTCTGTGGCAAGTATCAATAACCTGATCGATCTGTGTTCTATTACCTGCAGACTCAGCAGTGTAAAACAGACTGGGCAGTGAATAAGGGCCAAACACATTTATGCATTTTTGCATCACCGTGCATACAGGTTCCCATGGCAATACGAGCATTACAGCTGCTTCATTCAGTAGGATTACTAACGTACAGCTCCAAGGGTTTGCAAATACGACATATTCCTTTAGCTGAGAATCTGTGTTGCTCAGAGAGACTATGGTCAGGGAAAGAATTGGTGAAAAGGGAGACGCTTCCTACAGCCGATTTAAATCCCAAACTCTGAAACAGAACCTCCTCCACAGCAGGTTAGCTTGCAGCATCAGTTACCACGGGGTAATTCCACCTTAAATCATCGGGGCCGTTCTGCTCGACCATCTCTGATTCCCTTGAAATTTTTTCTTTATCATAATCTATGGATGTTTAAAAGGGCATCTGGGAATTTGACATTGATATATTAAGTACTATTCAGTACATCTTTGTCAAGGAAATGTTTTTTTTCACCTGTTTAAATTCATGCATCAACAGCAACACCTCAGGAACTACTAAAGATAAAAGCCTGAAATCTTCACTGTTATTTCTAATCATGTCGTTGATCCAGAATCTGAAAAATCCTTTCTTTGAGGGGTTTATTATGACATGCAGCTACATATCGTTCAGAAAGAATCGCTAGTTGACTTCTAAATTATCCCTTTTTTTTGTTGCTAATGTGTGCTCAATTGTTTTTCATATTTTAACTCAGATTATTTGAGCTACTCGTCCAGTTTTGCAGCAATATTGTTTCTGAGATATTGTCCTTCAAACACAGCGCTAAATTATTTTGTGTATAAATGAATAAATATTTTGTCTCGGCAGATATTTGCTGTATTGAGCTAAAATTTGAGAAACATCTTTCTAAAATCAGAGATGCTTGCAGAACTTGTGACATGATGCCGTAGCAGGTGAACAGACTGACAGCTTTGTGTCCTTAAAAACTGGTTTTAGCCTCAACATTCCTCACCAGCACATTAATCTTGCTGCCTAGTACAACCTTCTGTGCTTTTATTATGACACCAGTTTGTACAAATGATCCACAGTCATAACACCAGAGACATCATATCCCAGGCACATACAAATAACTCCACCTTCAGTAGCCTCACCGCACAAAAATGCACTGCAGCCACAAGACACTGCTGCAACTTTGATGAGCACATAGCTAAGATGTCTAACTTCTGTTTTTTGCATCTTTCCATCTTTCTGATTGTCCATGACAGTAACACTGGGTTTAATGGGCTAAAACCAGTCCAAGCGGCCCTGAAGCGTCCCAACTGGGGCTGCTACTATGAGCAATTAGGTCCTTGCATAACGGCACCAAACCCTTTGTCTTCATCCCTGGCACTTGGTCAGACTTTCTCAATGGATGATGGAGGTTGTGCTCCGTCATCCATTCTGTTTGTGATTTCCAAGGACAGAATTTGAAGGCACGGCCAAGGACTGGAGGATGTCCAGTCCTCTTTGGTGACCTCAGGATTGCATGTCAGATTTTTGCAATGATGTAGTTCTGTTGGCGTTGCCAGGCTGTGACTTACATCACCTGAGGGGCGGTTTGTCACTGGCTGCGATGAGGCTCAGAACCTCACGGTGATGGATCTGGAATGAACTCCCACCACAAGCTGATGCTAAATGCGTTAGCAAACAATCTCTCATTTATAAATCCAACAAACACGGACCAACCTTTTTGGTCCTGTCTCCAGCCACATAATGATTGTAAGTCCAATCTGTACTGGATCATTTAATCAGTCTTAGCTCTGTTTTGGTGCTAAATGTTCCTCTGTGTTTGCTAACTAGTTGCTAACTTTGTCAGCTAGCTGTTCGGTGCTGGGAAGCATGAAAACAGTAGGTCTATTAGAGCTCTAAGGGTTGAGGAAAGCAGGATTTTCAGGCCAGAACAGAAAACTGGAGGGTAAAAGGATGTTAAAATACACATAAAACTTCTCACCCATGCACAGCTGCATACTTATGGAAACAACAACACCACAAACAGAACAGCAACATCATAAGCTTTGCAGTACATCCAGAATCTCTGTAGAACAACACCAAGGTCCTGAGCTCTGGAGAGCGACTACAAGGAAAAGTTCAAGGTAGCACGTGGATGCTAGCAGCAAGCTCTGTGTTGTCAATACGCAGCAGCAGGATGCAACACACCTGCTGCTGCTGCCACCAGCTATCTCCTGCCCCACCGACTGCTACAGGTGGTTCCTATCTGCCCACTCTAATTCACGTCACATAGCTCAGCAGAGCAGGTTGTAGTTCGTTAATGTTGCCCCTGGTCTGTTTGCGTGTGTGAGGAGGTGTACAGTTAATGGTTTTAACATGCTAATGAAGTTAGCTCGTGTGTGTTTCCTGAGACAGCGGCAGCGATCAAGAAGTGGTCCAACAAGAACTGTAAAACCACGCTGAGCCTCTTCTGCACATCAGAAATTAAACAAACACACTAAGACGAGTTAGTTAGTGAGCTATAATTTATCTGACACTGGGATGTGTTTACAGCAGGACAGACTGTAGAGCTGCAAGGATTTATTGTCTAATTAATTACCAACAATTTGGATAATCAATTAATCAGTTTCATTAACTTCTGTAAGGAAAAAAAAGTCAAATTCTTCATTGCAGCTTGTTAAATGTAAATATATTTTCTCCTCTATAGAAGTAAACAGATTACCTTTGGGTTGTGGACAAAACAAGACATTTTAAGACGTCATCTTGAGCTCTGAGAAACAGATTTTTCTTACATTTCTGACATTTTATAGACCAAAAAACTAACTGACTGATCAAGGAAACAATAAACAAATTAGTCAACAACCAATATAACAATTATGTGCAGCTCTAATTGCAGACTAGCTGTTCCTGTCAGAAAGTCAATTTGTTAGAAGTTCTTTCCTAGATCGAGGGTTTTTTTTGGTGCCAGTCAAAGAACTAAACAAAAACCACCAGCAGCAACAAAACCACAAGAATATAGCTGCTCTGTTTTCCAATGTGTTTTGTTAATCTGAGTTTCATTTATTCAAGCATAAGGCTCAGGAACAACATACTTATCTTCTAACCAAAAAGTTAGTTAAGTGATTTTTTTTCTGTTTCAAAGTGTTATTCGCGTTCGTCATTAGTTAGTATATTGACTAGGTTTGACTGGTTGTTTTCTCGATGAGTCATTCAGTTGTTTGGCCGACAAAAAGTCAGAAAATTGAGAAAAATCTGTTTCTCAGAGCACAATATGACGTCCCAAAATGTCTTGTTTTGTCCACAGCACAAAACTACTCAGTCATAAAGGAAGACAGAAACCAGAAGACTATTTTGTTGTTTTAATAAGTACTCCAAGTAATTATTTTATTGTTAAAATAACTGGTGCATAACTCAATAGTTGATAACTGATCCACATTTACAGCATGTTTATCATGAATCATTGCATAAATCCACAGAAAACTTATTTGTATTTCATGTTTTTTCTGATAAAATTCATAACAGCTTAGTCATCCTAGAGGGTGCAGCTGTGTACGTTTCAGTTATACTTTAAAAAGAGTCCACATAACACCACAGTGTGTTTATTTTCCACACACATGTTGCTGTATCTGTCTATCTACCACCGTTCTCGCTCTTCGTAAATGAACAACCGAATCATCTTTGCATCCAAACAAAGCCGAGACATCCTTCATGGAGCGCAGAGGTGCAGTTTTTGTCCAAACAGCATCACTCCCTTGCTGTATCCGTAGGTGCCAACTCATTATGTTTGTTTAAATGTGTTACAGTGTATGTTTGCGTGTGTCTGTCTCGTTTCTGATACCGAGTAGATTAATCTGTGTCGGTGCACATCAGGGCAAGGTAGACACTGTGCGGCCTTGAACAGGAGAAAATTGGCACACTGGTCAAAATAGCATCCAAACCACGAGGGTGAGGGAACAGAGCAGGAGCTGGAACAACCAGGAGGAGAAAAAATATCCTACACACTCCAGAATAGGCCTATTTATATATGTCATCCCTGAACAATTGTGCAGTGTCACTTAATCTGTGCACTTTTCATAGACATAAAGACTCAGTGTCCTACATAACCTCAACATGAAATGGCATGACTTATCTTTAGCCATAAATCACTGTGTGCCAATGCCACAGCTGTGACAAGTACATGAGTAATTCTAGGCACGATACAATGATCCTTAAAAAAACAGATTACAATAGAAGGTAACACGAAACCACCTCCGCCGCGACTCTATTGTGCCATTAACAGAAATCAAGATTCATAAAAGCCGATGCGCCGCATGCATCTACGCCGCAGATAAATTGAATGGAGGCTTAAATTCAATTTGACCACTGTTCATCAGCAGGGAACTGATCAATTATGCAGTAAATGATCTGTGGGTTGTGTCTGGCTATCGGCCCGAGAGTGTTGACTTGAACAAATAAAGCCCTTCCCTGCAATTTACAAACGGTAGGACCACCATTTAAGGCCGCACGATACATCATAGCAGCGTTGACCTTGCGATGAGCGCAACAGTCACATAGCAGGAAATGTGATGTGAAGTAAGACACATTAACTCCAACATATTTCACTGCATTTTCCCATGACTAATCCACAGGAAAAGTCTGTGTGATAGAAGATAATAAATCACTCTAATTTAAGTTTTTCGAACTTTATTTTAAAAAAACACAAAGTTTGTTGACATGCAGACTCTACATGCGCACAGCAACATGAGCGAACAACAGGATAGAAACACTAGAAAGCAACAACTTTAATCAGCTGCTACACTGATGTTAAAATGCTCAACTCATAGAAAACAGCCAGCACAAATAAAATCACTTCAGTTTAGGTAGATCTGACACTAGAGCGCATTATTTCAGTCTTTCCAAAATGTAATATTTGGTCTCATATAGCCTGAGCTGCAGTAACTGAGTGGAGAGGCTTCTCTGTGTGTAGCTAACTAGCTAGCTCCTATTGTAGCCTGCATGTGAGGCGTTTAGGGCACATCTGTAACTTGTAGAGTCTACTGATAAGCTGATGTTCAAGAAGGAAGTTGTTTTGGGTACAGTTTGATTCATATTTTGCCTCTTCGAGATGCTCTGAATTGAGATTAAGATTATTTTTAGCCTTATATTAATGCAAACATGTGGGCATTAGCAGGACTGTAGCGTAGCATGGAAGTGAAAGCAGCACACTGTTTGTTTACATGTGAAAAAGCACATTGATGAATGAGTAACTGTGATAACTAATCGTGACCTCAATATGGAGCTAAATAACTGTGATTATGGTTTTGTCCATTGTCATGCAGGCCTACTCGGCTGTATGGAAATATTCTGGCAACAGAAAAGACGACAACCAACAACAGGTATTCTGTCAGCAGCGTTCTAACGTTGCTGCCACCACATGAGACAACATCACAAGATTTGTTTGACCATTTCAATCAGCGCCACAAAGCTCTGTATGACCGCTGCAAAGCCAGACCTGAATATAATCCAAAGCCAAAAACACACTATTTCAGAAGCCTTTGCCAGTGTTTCGCCAGAGAAAGGTCACAAAAGATGACCTTTTCCACAAAATAGTATGATTAACGATTTTTAAATAGAGTTATTGAAGCCATTTCACAAAATATATCACAAAAAAAATAAATATAACCGTATCGTTCAGCCCTACCATCGAGGCCTGGGCAATAACATTATATGTGCCAGTAACAGACGCGTCATCAACAGCAATAAGAAATCATTTAACAAGATGTCGCAAACTGCCATGAAAGCACATAATGAAAATCAGAGTCGGCTGAATGAATAAAAGAAATAGAAGCTGCCTTTACTTGTCACAAGACAGATTCACTTTTGGCATACCCCAGGTGGGGTCAGAGCGCAGGGTCGGCCATGACAAGGCGCCCCTGGTTGAGTTAAGCGTTGCTCAAGGGCCCAACAACGGCAGCAATGGGGTGTGAACCTCTGACCTTCTGATCAGCAGCTTCAAGCCACCACTGCCTAATAAACTAGAAGCCTGCTACCTCCAGACTTCATGAACAGCCAATCAAATCTCTTGCTAGCGGAGCCTCTTCACCCTTTATTAGAAGTTTTCCAAGGCGTGATACTGTTTGGGCCTCTCATCGCCAGACTTCCTCTGGTGGACGCTGCAGCTAGCAGGGACTGGCATCGCAAAAACAAGCTTCACGATCAAACAGCACCCATTACCACGTGTTTCCCACCACCTCCAAGCACGTGAAGGGTCCACGAGTGGTGACACCTAGTCCAGGCCATCCACTATGAGAATTAACCTCCACCAGAGCCAAAGTGCCACATGATACACGATTACTTAATGTGTGTCAAGGTGAGATGATCCCTTTATCCTTATATATGTGAGAGGGTACTTCAAAAAGTTCTTGGCCTCGCTAGAAAACATCACAGGACTGTTCTTGCACTATCTTCTTTAACTTCAATGCACTTGGTCCACTGATGATCACATCTTGAGCCTCCAGATTCTGCTCAACAGCATCGATGACTTCATTATGGCTAAAAATGGCTACCACGCAGTTTGGAAAACAGAAGTCAGATCGGGTTAGTAAGTTGGATGGGGCAGCAGTTAAAAACTAACTGGCTGCTTCTGCCACCTGTGGAGCAACAGCAACCCCCTTTTTTTCCCTTTAATTGCAAGAAATGGCCATGAACATTTGTGTTTTTGTTGACAGTAACATAAGGCTTCATAGCAGCCCCCAAAATGGGAGCTACACCCCTTGTTTCTAGGTGAGGCTGAGAACTTTTTGAAGCATTCTTGTATGTAAATTTAATTATTTGTGTGTGTTTTCACTGTTATTTCACATTAAATCAATAGGCTAAAGTGGTTAAATGCAAGTTAAACATTCTGCCTCCTGGTGTTTATTAAAAAAAAATAGGTCATTAAGAATTACAAATAACTAGCAATTTGTATTGAAACATAACATTGTGATACATTTCTCAGCTCTATTGCCCGGCCTCGCTGCCACCACCACTACATATCTGCCAAATAAGCCTTTCAAAAATGCAGCCCGCCTGCATCCTCTCATCCTCTGCTCTGATGTAAACAGCCAACAGGGCCCAAAGTGACCCTGCAGATGCATTTATGGAGATTTTTCACAGTCTCAGATCCACCACTGGCCTGCCTGCTGCTGCTGCTGGAGAGGAGGTGGGCTGCCCTGACGTGTGGCCTGATGGAAAATATCAGGTCTCCACATAGATGTCCCCCTTGTTTTGATTTAGGAGGTGGATATAATCGGATGGCTAAAAGCCCCGCTGACAGCTTTTATCCAGTCGAATAAGGGACTGTCTGCACCGTGCTGTTATTGTTACGGTGCCAGAGTCTGTCGATACACCAGATTTATTACAAGATCGGTACATTTGGCCTAATGCAATGCGCAGAGGCCTCCTTTAGTCTCACAGCAGCTGGACCTGAGGCTGTTGTTAACACAGATCTGAATGGAGTTGGACCGGTTGTTTCCAGGGCTGGAAAAAATGATTTCTGGAAAAGACTTGACTTGAAATCACGCGAGAAAAGACCAACAATGCTATTATTATTATTTTTTTCATTATTATTATTCCTTTTTTTTTTTTGGCTGCCTTACTGTGGGCGGGGATAAAAACTACACAATTACAACATGACACTCAGCACTGCGTTGTAAAAGCTTAACAACAAGTTTGGCCGGTGTCCATCTTGTAGCCTGCTGTTTTTTTTTAAAGCTAACGTTAGCTAGTTAGCCGCACTGCTAGCTGCTGTATTTGCGTTCTGTTAGCTAGCTGCTGTTGGTATTTAAGCTAGCATTCTGTTAGCTAGCCGCTGTTGGTTAAATACCATTAGTTAGCTTAGCTTTGCTGCTGCCTGTGTCCCCCTTCCAGTACGAACTATGAAGGGGGGAGGACGTCAGATACACAGCAAACAAACAAATAAAACGCCACAAATAAACAAAGAGCCACTAAAAAAATATAGGTGGATTTCAGTGTGGTGGTAATAAGAGCGAGGGGTAAGCGAGTTCACACTGTGGGCATTCCTGTGCTGAAACAAAGCAAGGTTATAGGACAGGAGAGGCAGCTCAGACTAGATTTACCAGGACTGCACACACACACACACACACACGCACAGTAATCGCATACTGTGTGTATGTGAGTGTGTGTTACTGTGTGAGAGAGAGACCCCCTCCGCAACAACACACCAGAGCTGCCGTGGTGACTACATGAGGGATGAGCCGGCTCTCTAACCTTTGTAATGGACCCGCAGGTTGTTCTGTGACAGCCCAATGTAGCTGTATTTATCCTTGGGGCTCCAGGACCGGGGTAAAGGGGTCTCTTCCTCGTTTACAGCCGGGTAGAGCCGCTTCAGCCGCTCGCTCAGCTCCTGCTCCTGGTAGTTAAAGGCAGGATCCCCTAACGGCAGGCTTCCCGCTCCGAGCTCTGCCATTTTTTTCCTGTTTTTGGCCTCTTGTTTTTGTGTCTTATTGTTCGCTTGTGTCTCTCCACAGCCCCGCGTCAGTCCGCTGGAGCTTGTAGGCTGAGAGTGAGAGGGACTGAGGGGAGAAAATAGCAGCGGTGTGACATCCCCGGATAAGCAGCGGAGTGTACTGTAAGGCTGCCGCGGTGCACTCTGGGTGACGTAGTGCGGCCGCACGCTCGCCGCTACGCTAATGCGTCCAGAAATGACTACACGGCTCCTCTACTGTTACACTGGCTTATTGCGTCCCACTAAGAGGGGCTCCTGGGAAATGTAGTTTTATATTAATTAGAAACTCGTAGGCATTATTCAGAACATCAAATAATTTAATTTTTGTGTTTAAATAAAAATATTTTTGTTTCTTGAAATAAAATGTAGTGTAATGTTTACAAAATGATTCTAAGTTATGTTTACAATGCAGTAATTTACATATTACACAGTTATGGTACTCAGGATAGCGTAGCATAGAATACAATAGAATAGTATAGAATAGTCTTTATTGTCATTGTACGCAAACATTGATTTTTTTTTGTTTATTTTTGTTTTTGTTTTGATGCTTGATATCAAGATTAGGAATTTAGTCAAGTCCTTTCACCATTATTTACAGTATATAGCACATTTTATTCAACAGGTTTTCAGCCAAAGTGCTTTCTAGTAGCTACAGAAAATAAAACTGATATTATGAATTTACCCAACAAGTTTAAATACTGAGGTCAAGGCACTTTTATTTATCATGTAAATTTAACTGAGTAAGTTACATATTATATTTAAGACCCTACAATATTATGAATTATTCAACATTTACTAGAATACTTTAAACATTATATAATATACAATATTATATACATACTATACAATACTAAAATAGCAATTAAATATTTAAACCAGTTTGGTTAACTGGAGTTTCATTTACTAAAGCATACTTTTTTTCTTTTTTTAAAAAAAAATGTCAGAAATAATAGGAAAATGAATAGACTTTTAACCAGAAAGGTAACACAGTGTCATTACCTCGACTGTACACAGAACAGGCATGATTACTGTGATGCACAGTCACGCCACAAAGATCCATTCTGGGTCTGGAAAAACCCTGAATGCTGTATTATTCTTTTAATGCAACCTCAGCCTTTTACAGTTCTTTGTTGTGTCTGTTTAAACTACTATTTCATTTTTTTTATGTTATTCATGATATGTCTGATAGCATATAAAAATCACCACATGAACTGTTAACAAGGTTAAAAATTTCTTTTTAAAAAAAGCCACATAATGTTCACTGGAGAGGGTCTTTCAAGCGACTCACAAGTTCTAACAAGTCAGTGAAAGCCAAACAAATTAAATAGTAAATTATGTGGCAAGTAGACGGGTGCACAAGCTATAAAGTGATAACAAGCCATAGTAATTATTTCATGACCTTTATTCCACGATCACAAAAGAATAATGTCATTTTTTTAATGTAGGCTTGCTGCATGGCTGGTGTTTATTATCATTAATACAAACAGTATTACACATAACATAAATTACCTTGAATAACTTAAATGTCAAGATTAAGAACGTACAATGCCATATACTGTAAAACAACAACAACAATAACAAAACATAATAATATTAAATTAATATAAAATAAAAAATTGCCTGACTAAATTTTAGAGTGAAGACTCGACAGTATTCAGTGTTATATAAAATATATATATAGAATTATATTGCACAAATATTAAGACTCGATAGTAATATATAGAATGTAAATGACCTGACTCACCTAAATGTTAATATTCTTAAAAAACTATGATGTTTTACATTTCAACAAATTACCTGACTAATGTAAAAATTCCAGCCAAGAACCAACAAAATCATAAATACAGGTAGCTAGGAAATGTATTTTTCAGCCATTATACTTAAAGACATTTTTAGAGTGTGATCAAATCTTTAACTTAAGAAAGTGAAGCTTGAATATCTTTGGAAGTTAGATGGAAATTAATCGATAGCATTAGCAGCTATACTATTTCCTGGTCCAAATTAATTGCTTGCAATATTCATACAGTGAGAATGATTTAATCCAAGTTATATTGTATTGTAATTGTTACAGTTCTCGTTTCATAAATGTAAATTATCGTGTATTTGTTACTGGCACTAGTAAAAACAGTCAGGCGCGCCGCGGCCTACTATGTGGGGTCCTCCTGCGCAGTCAGTCCTGGTTGCCATGGAAACACTGCTACAACGCTGTGCCGTCTGAAGTCAAGTTTGAACTAAATGGAGAAAACTCCGCGATTTTAAAAGGAGCTGGAGCTTATTACGATATTATTTAGACTTTATAAAGTCTGTGGAGATGTCACCACACAAAGATTTAAAACTTCCACCTTTAACACCGTCACAAAAACAAAGGCAAGTCAGAAAAAGATTTACACTGAAAGAAAGTTTTGGTATTGTTGGAAGGAGCCCAAAGGTTTAAGACGAGCTAGCTTTGTTATTTTCATGTTATGTCTATGTATAAGTTGATAATAATAATTGAAAAAATTTTGTTATTCATAATATTGTAGTGGTTTAACCGTAATATTTAAATTGCTCAGGAAAATTCACATGAGAAATAATTCTGTTTACAATGCAAATGGCGACAATATTTAACACAACCTGCCTATTTCAGTTTTATTTCTAGTTAAAGTTTCTACTGTCTTGATTTTATTTTCTATTAGTCAAGTAAATTTACACTGAGAATAATATTGTAGGGTCTTAACCATATTATTTCTTTAGTCAGATAGATCTGTACTATACCGTGCTGTATGTTATATAAGACTGTAGTGTAATATTTCAATTAGACAGCAAACTGGCACGATAATACTGTTCATAATTTTTAAAACTACAACTTTAATGCAAATTAGCTTTGTTATTTCAATGTTATTTTCACAAATATGTTTGCAGAGCATTAATTTTATTTTATTTAATTAGCTATTTTTCAGTGCTTGTGATATTGTAAGTCAGGTAATTTTGTATTATAAATATATTATTATAGGATCTTAGCCTTTGCTATGAAATTATTAATAAAATTGTTTATATCAAAATAAATAAATACATACAATGTTCAGTGCAAACTAGATTTTTAAAAAAGTTATTTCCATGTATGATATTGTAGGGTCTTTGCTGTTTTTTGTTTGAATACATAATATTATAAGTTCTAATCTTGAAGTTTAAATTAGCCACGTAAACTTACTTAATTAATAATATTGTAATGTCTAAACCCTAATTAATGGGTTGCATTAATCAGGTAATTTTTCTGAGTATATGAGATTGTAAGGTCTTGAGCGTAATAGCAACAACTTTAGCTCAGTGGCTGTTACGTGTCGTGCTCTATAAATAACAGTGGCTTAACTTATTTTTATTTTAGACTTACATATGACCACAGCCTACAAAGTGACACTGTCCAGACATCAGAGGAAGGGCAAGAAGGACAAAGTGCTATTTCTGATCAAGCCTCTGCAACAAGAAAGGTAAGTGATGAAGAAAGTCATTTTCTTTTATTTTGATGGTCACAGACCCCTGATTTCATCCCCTGTTGCCGTGTGTTTTCTCATCACCTTTTGTCATGTGTTTTCCCACCTCCTGTCACAGACCCCCCCATTCCACCCCCTGTTGTTCATTGTCCCCTTACTTCCTGCCATTTGATTAGCAACTGTATGCTATCAGAACCCCGACTCCATCACCCGTCTGGTCACCAGACTCAGATTTCATCACCTGTGGTTCATTGCCCCCCCTTACCTCCGGTCATTTGATTAGCAACTGTATGTTAATTTGCTTCTATTCACCTCTGTATTTACATACAGGCCCCCCTTACCCTCTGACTTACAGTATAAATGTGTGACTCTGGAGATGTCCAGGGTCAGTCTACCGTCACAGACTCATGCTCTGTGTTGGTGAGCCCACCGTATACCAGAATACTAATAAACACCCACTACAGCAAACTTCACATGAGGACTATGAGTAAAATTTCTTCAACATAAGCAAAAAACCAAGCAAAACGTTACTCAGGGCAAGTTTACGCTACTTTACTGAGTGTTTAATTGCTATAAAGATGATTTAAGGTGTCAAAATAGTGTCTCTTCTTGCAGCAGAGTGTGTCTGTCTGTTAAATCCTACAGTTGTGCTGGATGGGGAACAGCTATATTTATGCAGGTCCGGAAAGAAAACCTCAACTCCTGATGCAGCTGGAGAGCTTTGTGAACAAGGAGCTGCATGCTATCAGCCCGACTGAGCCAAAATGTCAGGAACTGAAACTACAGGTGCACCTTTTTGTTTACAGTATTATTGTTTATGGGGGAAGGAAAAACTAAGTTCTTGTCAGCGTTTGAGTTCTTACTGTCCATATCTTCCTCTGCTTTGGCTGCAGGTTTATCGCAATGTCTTCGGATGTTTCATCAAAGCATTCACAACATACCAACCCCTTCTTTCTGCCATCAAAAAGGAATATGACAACATGTTAGGTCAGTAAAACTATGAGGAAACTGGCAGGATCGTGTTCATTTCTTAAGAATTACATGAGTACAACCGAATGATGCAACAAAATCAAAGAAAACAAACAAGCCTAGTACCTGTTTTACAAGATTTACCTGACCTCAAAGCAGATCAGAGATGGCATGCTGGTATGTTTTGGGAGAATTGGATTGCAGTTCTACAAGAAAATGTTTGTTTGGTTTAGACTTTGCATTCACTTAATGCAGCATTTTAGATAGAAAATTTGGGTTAAGAGGTTAATTAAGGGAGCGTAGTTAAAATAAATCATCAGCGGTGCCAAATATAATGTCAGAGCGCCATGGGCATGCCACAGGTTTTTGATTTTATTTTATCATAAATACATCAAGGGTGCAAGGTGGGTCTGTGGTTAGCATTGTTGCCTCGCAGCAAGAAGGTCGCTGGTTTGCATCCCAGTGAGGACACCTGGGATCTTTCTGTGTGAAGTTTGCATGTTCTCCCCGTGCAGCGTGGGTTCTCTCCGGGTTCTCCGGCTTCCTCCCACACAGTCCAAAAACATGCTGAGGTTTATTGGTGATTCTAAATTGTCCGTAGGTGTGAATGTGAGTGTGCTTGGTTGTCTGTCTCTAAGTGTAGCCCTGTGATAGACTGGCGACCTGTCCAGGTGAACCTGCCTTCACCCTGAGTCAGCTGGGATAGACTCCAGCCCCCCACGACCCTAGTGAGGATTAAGTGGTGTATAGATGATGGATGGAGAAATACATCAGTGTGTGAGCACAGATTTTTTTTATGATTAACCTGGTTTAAAGGAATTATTCAACATTGTGGGTACCATGTTGATTTTTTTTCCAGAGCCAGATAAGAAGGTTGGTACAAGTCTCACATCTGTCTGTTCAATAAGAAGCTGGAGTTTAGAAGTTATTAGTTTAACTTTGCATAAAGACTGGAAACTGAATAGTCAGTGTATCTCTGCTCAAAAATAATCTGAAGTTAGCTGGCTGCACATTTCTTAGAAAAAAAAAAGTTGTTTCTTTACTTAAGCAGATTTCTGTGAATAGTAATTCATGTATTAGGTAGTAGTCTAAATATATCAGTAAGGCCTTAAACATCTATATTATTTAACATAATGATAAGTGACATCAAAACTTCAGAAACTGTCTTGATTAGTCATTTCATCTCTGTAGTTTCACACCAGATTCTTTGTCATGTATTGTGCATCTGTTCAGCGCTTCAGCAGGATCACATCCGGGAACTGGAGCCTCTCCGATCCCACCTGAGGCTGCTGACGGAGGAATGTGACCGGAAGATTCAAGCTCGATGGGGAGAAGAACAGGCCGAGATCGGCGCTTTGAAAAGCCAGAAGCAGCAACTGCAGAAGGACATCGAGGCCATGAGGGAGAAAGAAAAGGCCACGCAGACGGTGGTACATGACGCGCTTGTAAATTGGCGTTCTGACCGCTTTTTATTTATGCATTTATTAATTCATGTGACTTTTAAAGGCACACAACTCGATGTGATGAATTCTAGCTAATTTAATGCTTTTTATTCCTTTTATCCTGATCATGCATGTGTCAGAAATCCCCTCATTCAAATAATTCTTTGGTAGATTGTTATTATATTGTGTCAGACACCCCTTTATCTCCTGTTTCTCTTTAAGGTGGACCACCTGCAGGCTGAACTGTCCAACCAGTACCTGCAGTACCGGGAGGAGCGAGATGCCCGAAAGTTACTGATTTGGCAGCTCAATAACCTGATGGGAGTTTCTGAGAAGAAGGAGCATCTTGCAGATGAAAACACAGGTAGAGATGTCACTTTTAGTCACTGAAAATGAATCAAACTACCTTTGACAGAAGCTGAGCCAAAGAATAATCAACAATAATTCTGATGATCAAATTCAGATGAGAAAATTTCTTGTTTTCTACCTTGTAAACTGAATGTTGAAAAGCAGCTGATAAAGTTAATTTGAACTGCAAACTTGCAGCCGTTTGCCTCTGATAACCAGAGAAGTTGGACTTGACATCCATGTCTTTCCTAACTTACAGTATATTTAAGCTTTAAAGAGAATTTAATAAGTAGCATCAAAAATTTGTTTCACCACATGAGCATCTGACTAAATGTGAAATGTGGTCACAATCCTCCCTTTTGTTCCTGAATTATGTCATTAAATAAAGGCCAGAGAAGTGTTTTTGCAGAACACCCGATCTCACAGTAAAGATCATCTTCATTATTTTGCTTTTTCATTTTATGATATTTGACATTTGTGTGAAATGAAGTTCGTGGATGAATTCTTGAGTTTTGTGAGGTCAGAGTGACCTTTGACATTTAGCCGCCAAAATCGATTCAGTTCATTTTCAAACTCAGTGAGTGTTTGTGCCCAATTTAAAGCTATGTCCTCAAGAAATATTGTGTTTATCAGAATGCAACAGACGGACAACCAGACAACACAACACTGCCTCAGGCCACGGACGTCATTAGCACAGAGGCACAATAACAAACAGATTAAGTGATAAAAGCAGGAGAAAAATAATAATTTGTTGCAACCAAAAACTGTTAAAACACATCTCCAAAGTGGAGAAACAGAGTTAAATATGGTAAGCATTTTTACAATGAATCGATGCAACAACACCAGATAAAATAATAGAAGATCCAAAAATGCCGTCTCAAAGTAAGAAAAAAGAACAAGTGGAACAAAAGAAAATAGAGGGTAAAACAAAAACACCAAGCGAAAAATAAATAGTAAATAAATAAAATAAATATGTAAAGAAATAAAGAGTAAAAGAGAATAAAATTAACAAATAAAGTAAATAAAATTAAGATGCTAAAAATATCGGCGATGTAATAAAAAATGGTGGAAATTTCCAAAATATAAATATAAAAAAATGACTGTCATGTTCTGATATTTGAAGAATCGAAGGACCGTGTGGAGCTGCAGCTCGCTCTCAAGGTGTGTCGGGATGATCTGACCAAAACTCAGGAGGAGCTGAACAGGATGAAAGCCGAGTACTGGGACGTCGTACCTCGACGCAACTGGGACAAACTGGAACAGAAACACAAGGAGACCCTGCTGCAGGTTTCTCACATAGACATGAACACTGTTTATTACTTAAAATGTTAAAGTGCTTCACTGTAGTCTTGTGTTTTTTACGTGTCCAGTTGAAGACGCTGCAGAACGACTTTGATCAGATGAAGACTGAGTTTGACATCCTGCTGGAGCTCCACAACAGAGGCAACAAGAGGACTCACGTCTCTGCCGCTGTGCAGGTGCTTTACACCAAACACAGAGTTTGAATCAAGTGAAGGTGCATCAATGTGTCGCTGATAAATGAAAAACCTCAAAGGCCAGAGTGAGCCGCTAACAGCAGCTGGTTTTCTGAGGAGCCCAAAGTCCCAAATCTTCCATCAATAGTGTCAGATAGTTGATCATCTATTGGACAAAACCGTCGATAATCATAGATGGAGGATTCTAAGTGGCAGACAGAGCCTGTAAACAGCAGTGAGAGGCTGCCGATAATATAAAAACGTATGTGCGCATTCAGAAATTCTGCACATTCACACATTTGAATTTATTCACACAGAATGTTTCCACACATTCAGACGTTCAGCGACATCACGTACGAACCACATTTGTTTCTTTACTGGATAAAAAACAAAAAAGTTTTT